>NW_015150650.1:438374-461939 GCF_000732505.1 Cyprinodon variegatus
TATATATATATATATATATATATATATATATATATATATATATATATATGTCTCTAGAAACAAACTTTATGTTTAATACACAACTATATATAAGCACAAAATACAGTGTAAGTTGACCTGAATGTGCAAAGAATAAAAATAAATACTGGACTGGTGTATTGACAAAAGAACAAAGAAACATAGCAGGAAGAAGTGTGTCACTCTATGGTCTGTCTATGGTTTGTCATACAGCTTTGTTTCTTCAGGATCTGTCCAACTTGTTGCATTTTTGGAACAAGAAATTCACTTTTCCTAAAGTACCTTTATTGAGACTTTCCAGCCATTGGTTTCATGAACTAAAGCTATGCTAGACTTGGGTGATGCAGCAGGAAAATAATCCAAAGTACTCCAGCAGGTCATTTTCTGAAAGGATCATGATAATATGGAGATTGCTGGTATTTAGATTGTTTTAACCCCCTCAAAATAGTTAATAATTTATAAATATATATTTAAACACTGCTTGTGATTAATTTTTTCAATTAATGCAGATTCACTTTATCTGATTTTAAACTTATGTTGATGATTTGAAAGATTGAACTGAGATTGATCACATCAGAACCACAAATGTCCAAGTTGTATTTAAACTACACTGGGTTTTAAATAGGTCACATTCCATGGTCCTATGTACCTTTTCTACATTACAAATATTGTAAGACCTCAAAAAAATCAATGAGAAGGACACATATTGACATCTCATTCTTTCTAGATCTGGAGGTCAATCTTTATTTTGAAAATGATGCCTCTTAACAAATGTTAATTAACACTAATAAAACTCGGACTGATATCATGTCCATTAGACTTTCAGGAGAAGGTCATGATGAATGATGCAGTATTTGTAAATGTGTTGTGCATTTTAAAACTTTTTGACTTTCCTTTATGTATTTATTATTACTGGATTATTTACAGTAATGTCTTTTTCTCTGTCTTAAGGAAAAAGAAATTATACATGTTTTTTTATTTTCTCATATTCACACCATCTTAAATATGTAAGTATTAACCAAACCACAGCACACAAACAGATTCTGAAGAAATCAGCCAACACATGCAAATACATGACATTGCTCAAATCCAATTAGGCTTAAAATGCTAAAGCAAAAGAAAAAAAAACAAACAAAAAAACCCCACTATCATCAGTATTCCCTTTCCCCATGTTTTTGTCTACCCTACTGAGCAAGCTGATTCATTATGTAGGACTAATGAGGTGACTTATACTAACAGAGGAGAATTATTTACAAGACAATGACTCATTTGTGTTTATCTGTACGAAAATTTCTCAGAGTATAAGAGTTAGAATATAAACAAATCAAACATTAGTAAAAGTCTACTGATCGGCAGGTTTTTGAGTTAACTTTAGAGGCAGCAGCTGTTAAAGAGACTTCCTCTTTAACAATGATTAATGTCTTCATGTCATAATAATAATGATAATATTCATAATAACCCCAATGTGGGCATTTGATTTACTTCATTAAGATTATTAGAGATTATTTTGTCACTTAAAATTTAAGCATATTTTTGTTTCAGAATGAGTTCTTCAAAGGATTATGAACTTATTACCAAATCTTTAAAATCAACTTAACTTAGAAATAACTATTAATAAATAATTAACGTTAATGACTTAAGCAAAGTAATTATTATGGCTGATCAGAAGTGGATATTCTACAAATGTATAGCAGTTCAGGGGGGAAAAGATCTAGGCTTATGTTCTGTGCTCTCCCCTTCCCCTTGGGAAGGCCAGAAAATTACATACAGAAAGCCACATTAAGTACAATGCAGCAAACACTGCGCTGGCAAAATTCACTGAGAAGCTTGGATAGTGGATATTTTAATGGGAATGAGAATCCACACAGGGCTTTATAATGATGTAGTTTGAACAGGGGGTGTCCCACTGTCATGGTATTGGTTCTGTTTTATAAAACTCAAAGTTTTATCTTTGAGCTTTCATTGGATTTATTTCCATTTTGAGTTGTTC
This sequence comes from Cyprinodon variegatus, assembly GCF_000732505.1. Taxonomy (NCBI): domain Eukaryota; kingdom Metazoa; phylum Chordata; class Actinopteri; order Cyprinodontiformes; family Cyprinodontidae; genus Cyprinodon; species Cyprinodon variegatus. The sequence continues at coordinate 440,383 of NW_015150650.1, forward strand.
TAGTTATTTTGACTGTATTTGAGTGAGTTCTTAGGTATTTGTTGTTTATCCTCTGTTGCATTCTTTATAAGCCTCCTTTTCCCCCACCCCCTTCTAGATTTCTCTGTCCACACCTGCTCCCAATCTGCTGATTAGCCTGGTCTTTGTTTCTGTCTCCCATATATACACCTCCTGTTCAGTTACTGTTTGCTGGTCATCATCATTTCTTTGCCTTTGCTGTGAGTATTCCTGCTTCTCAGTATTTTGTGGATTTATGTCTTTTGCTTCAGTTCTCACCTTTTAAATTAAATATGCAAGAAACTACCTGCAGCTACAGTCTCTGCATTTGGTGTCCTCCTCTCAAACCTCCACCCAACCTGAAACCCACAACTAGACATCAAAATACTTGGGATACAGGAGAGTGGCTGCCTGCGACTTTTTATTGAATCCTTTTCTTGCTCACCCAAAATTCTGAACTCTCTGACCATGGTGCTTTTTCAGGTCTCACTTTTGTCCTGCTTCTCTCCCCTGCCTATGGAGTTAAGGGGCAATGACCAGCCTTTAGAATGTGTATCAATAAATGTGTAGCAGAAAGCTACAAGGATTTTTAGTTTAAGCTTAACACAAGTGTTTGGAAAAGGTGCCCAAGTTTGACCTAAGATAAACTTTATAGCCTACATGGAAATCCTGTGAGGTATAAAACTCTGCAAATAATTCTGCACACATTACGCACTTTGTAAAACATGGTAGTGTTATCATCATGCTGTGGAATTGAGTGGAATGGTTAGAAAATGCAGGTAAATCCAAGGCAACGCTGGAGGAGAACCTTCTAGAGCCTGAAACAGGTTAACCAGCAAGCAGGACAATAACCTTAATATTCAGCTAAAGCTACAAGGGAAAGGGCCAGGCTGTTGGGATCCTTAGGCTTGCCCACCAGAGGGCGCCGAGGATCCTCTTCTGTTTTATGTTGTTTTCTGTTAGGACTGGGGTTACTGTTGGGATCTGGAGAGTTACCATCTGTCTCCAGCAGAGAGCGCTGTGGGTCTCCTGGGCTGGAGCCTCCAGCACACCTGAAGCACATCAGCCCATCAGGAGACCTTCCTTCATAAGCAGCAGACAGACCTGCCTTCGACGCCGGAGTGTTGACCAAGTTTGGTTAGCAAACCTAAGCCTCTGCACATCTAGTAAATCACAGTAGACTATAGAGAGCAACTGGATTCTAACCTGTCTCTATCTTCTCTACTCACAGAAAGCCTGACTGAAGTAAGAAGCTCTGGATGAGCTTTACCTGGAAACCTGCCTGCCTGCCAAAGGAAGCCAAACCTGAAGGTCTTAGCCTGGATTCCTCCTTCAGCTCTCAGGGGAGAGCTAGGAAGTTGAACCTGAAGATCTCAGTCTGGATTCCTCCCTCAGCTCTCAGGGAACAGCTAGGAACCAAACCCACGTCTGAGGCTCACTAGCCAGAAGCTAGACGCTGCTGCTGCTGACCTCTGTTACTTCCTCAATCTCTGGACCCACTCGGTTCCCCATCTCAAGGATCTGTCAGAACCTCTTCAAGGTACATTCGAAAATTAGCCACTCATCAATCCATTCCCATCTCTCCAGATATCAGTGATCCCGGACCTGTACCAGAACCAGTCCATGTTTCTCTGTGCATCTTCCTTTAATAAACATTAACTTTTCCTCTGTCTCCAGTCTGGTGTTCTGCATATGGGTTTAGCTCATTAAACCGATCATGACACAGGCAAATGTGTAGCAAGACTAAAAGCTGTTTGTTACAGATACTCCCTATTGGATCAGATTAAGCTTTAAGTGGTTAAGATTCCCTTTGGAAATCTTGGGCTCTGGTGTCCTCTGTGTGTGTAAGGTGAGTCTGGGGCTCCTCACACCCATTCTTGTATTAAGTATTTTTCACAGAAGAACTTGATACGAGTTTCTGCCATACTTTTTAGATTTTGATTACAAAAAATGTTTTTTTGCCTCTAAATATAAATGATGAAATTATTTTTTACGCTAGGTGTAATTGGTGTAACATAGCACCTGTGGTGACTTTTCTATAAAAAAAATGTAAATTGAACACATTAACACTAGTGGTTGCACAGTAAAATGACACCATGCAAATAAAGTTAAGAGTGTGAATACTTTTGCACGGCGCAGTAAATCCTCTTTCACTCTTGCTGTGAGCCATCTGAACTCCACTGGTGCTTGGCTATGAGATACCGGCGATAACTGGGACACAGCAGCATCCGTGGTGTCAGGCCTCTGGGGGATGGCTTCACAGCAGATGGATCTCAGCATGGTGTTAAAGTTATATCCTCCTTCCCTCACCCAGAAAACCTTCCTGGAGCTCTGCAGCAACCGGTTTGTGATGGTGAATTTAAATGTATGTCTATGGCAGGTTTGTGTAAGTAGATTCTCACCTTCAGCAGAAGCATTGGCAATAGTAGATGTGAGATGACACAACAGATGGTACACACTGATTTGTGCACTTATATCGCAAATGCTTTGGATAAGATAATAAAATATGAAAACACTTGTGTTCCCTTTTTTTCTCGGCATCCATTTTTCATATTAATTGCTAGCTTCTTTGGCCTTTCAATGTCAAAACCTAAACTGAAACTACAAAGAAACTAAGAAGGGGAAAATCCAGGACTGCGCAGATAAATTTTTTTAAAGGAAGATTTTTTTGATTATCCAAACATGCATAGAAAAGGAAGTACTGGCTGATAAAGCCACTTGTTTCCTTCATTGATAAAAGAATAAAAACCGTTTTCCTCTCATTTGATGATCAAAACGTTTAATATCATTACTTTACAGCTTTTCATTTGCAGATAAATTGACAACAGCCACTGAAATCATAATACTTTGGCAGCCAGCTTCATTTGCACATTTTTTATTTGCTTCCTAATCTGTGTTTTTATTAAAAGATAAAAAAAAACAAAAAACAGTTTTGTGTTTCATTATTTGGAGTTTCTTGAAACTTGTAATTATTTGCAAATGAGCATAATTGAGCTGTCAGAAACCCAGCTCAATAGATTTAACGATACATTTTGAAGGTTTGCGAGCACTAAACCATAATTATTTGCCCACTCATATGTACCTTCTGAAGAAGAACTCTAAAAGTAGATTGTCAAACTTTTTTAGGCAATGGGGTCGTTACATTTCCAAGTGTTGCTTTGTAAATATCCCAACCTCTTTTTTCCATGTTTGGTGGTACCGGTTCTTACACTTTTAAAAAAGTTCTGGCAGTGCCACTGATCACTGGCTGTATTTTCATAATTAATACCCCGCCCCTGCTTAATTTTTTAATTCCAGCAATATTTGCAAAATGTTCTACCCACACACACACACACACACACACACACACACACACACACACACACACACACACACACACACATACGTATGCTCACTTGATATTGTTAATGAAGCAGACCGTAAATAAAAATATCTTCTACAAAACTTTATTCTCCGTCAGTCAAGATGTTTCATGCGAACTAAGTACAAAGAGAAAAGATAGCAAAACTATCTGTAATAAAAATATATCTTTATAATAAAAAACTTTGAAACAAAATAAAAAAAAACACAAATCTCCTGAGAGATGTTAGAGAAAATCAGAATTCATAATGCAAAATAATAGGTCATAACATAATAAAAACACTGGTGTCACCGTTGTGATAAATGGAGCCTAGAAGTTCAACTTAAGAAACTCATTGTCACCTACATCCATCCACCTGTGACACAGCCAATCAGCTTTGAACCGCATCTCCACGAAAGCCAATCAGCATCCATAGTTCATCTTAAAAGGCCTCCGATCCACTCTTGTCTGCTCCTGTGGGCAGGTGGCAGATGAGCTATGTGACTTCATTCAGATGACACCATTTCAACCCACCTTCAGCCCCTACTCCACCGTCGTAGCTAAAGCTTCATCAGAGTGTCATTCCTCCCAAACTCTTGCTGCGTTCCCTGTCTCATGTCAACCGGTCCGGCAGAAGACCGCCATGTTGAGCCTGGTTCTGCGAGAGGTTTCTTCCCAACGGGGAGTTTTTCCTCTCCACCTTCGCTTCATGCTTGCTCATCATGGACAGGTTCTCTCAACCTGTTTTATCCAACTAGACTTCCATCTTCTAGGTCCCTGACTGAAGCTCTAGTATCAACTCACGCATTCACTAGATAAAGCTCAGCATACCGTCTCACTAACCAGCAGTCTACAGACTGACCAACTTCATCAATCTCCACTCCACCACCAGTTTCAGGCCTGGGGGGGGTCAGTCCTATTCTTTGCTCCTGTTTATGCATATCTATCAAAATAAAGGGCTATGTTTCCTTCCGAGGTCTGAGCGCCAAAGACAAAGTAATTGTATCAATACATTTCTCCTAATTGTCTTTTCTGTTCATGTGAGTTTTTCAGATTGAACTGTGCATAAAGTGTGTATTGTAAAAGACTCTGGTGCACATATGCATCCAGACACTGAATATTGTCCCTGATGGTGCACTGGATAAACACCAGATAAATACAAGGTTGGACTTATAATAGGCTTCAGGACCACTTCAAAGGTGGGATGCAGAAGGTGTATTTTAGAAATTTTGATTTATCATGCTGCTCTATCTTTATTAATTGTGCTTTGGTGCTCACTTTGTCTATAAAATGAACTTTGTGGTTGGACTGGGGAGAATCTAAGCTTTATAACGATGTCTAACATGTCTATGTTGGCAAAAGTTTAACCGGTGTTATATTACTGCGTTCCGAGTTGTTAGGTCAAAAAATAACCAACCACCTGCTGGTGACATGGGCCAGGAAAAGAGGTTAAAATTAACATTACAAGCTGTGATGGGAAAGAGGGAATTTCACTCACTTGGTTTTTTGGCTACATTGTTATTTCCTCATTGACTGACATTGGGGCAAAGTGAACATCTCTGATCTTTAAACCAGTCTGGTTTTGTAATGTTTCCGCTGGTATCGGTACAACGCCTGTTCAGAATAAGTTTACATCTTTGGGTAAAATTGGGCATATTTCAGTTCATAAAGAGATTTATCATTTATATAATTTTGTTCAGATTCTTTATCATGAAATGTGGATATCATAAACATCAATGTTAATACAGTTAGCTTTTCTCAATTCTCTGGTTTTAATTTCTTTTCTATTTTCTACTCTCCATTCTTTAAATAATCTTGGGACCTCATGTCTATTTTAAGCTACCTTCTTCCGCCAGCAGCAATCTAACAACCACCTGCTCAGAGTTGGCTCCCACAGGATCCAAATCCTAATGCAGTCTCTGCTCCCTGTCTCAAGTGTTCAGCAGCCTCTAACAGGTTGTCTTTTAAGATCCTCCTGAATTTAGCTCCCTCTATCATCCCACCAACTCTGACCAGCCTCCAGTTTTTTGTTTGTTGTTGTTGGTTTTTTACGAATGTCTTTAAAGGGTATAAATGTACCAAACAAATGGGCAGGAAATGGCAGGTTCATTTCCTAGGGCTCAATCATTCTCCAACTGGTCTTGAGGATGAACCAGGACACCACATTTTTACAGATCCACCTGCAGGGAGACTTTAACCCTGGAGCTTGGACATACTGATATTCAGTCATACACTACTGCACTGGACATGAAGAGTATGTTTTTAAGTAGAAAAGGAGGTATGAAGCTGAGCAGTAAGATACATTTCCATTTACCTCCACGCATTTTGATGAGCAGTGCTCCGGAATATTAATCCTGGAGGAGGAATTGAAGTCTAATGATTGGCAAATACTGTGAGGAAGACACATTTGGCCTGTGTTGAAATCCAGGGTTTTATCTTTTACTGTATGGAGCGCACAGTTATGCAAGATCGAGTTGTCTCTAAGGAGCTTCAAACCTTTTCAAGAGGTCTTTAAAACACACCTGAGGCATATTTCATGTAACCCAGGGGGATTAAGGGATATGAAATATAAATGTATGCTGTTGAGGAGGCTTTCGTTGGAACCTGGTTTCTGAAGATTAGGCAAAAAGATTTTTGAAATTGTTTTGAGGGATCCTGATACTGGGATATTCTATACCTGGAAAAGATCAGAAAATATACAGCTCTTCAAGTATTACCAATCTGTGTGAAGTTAAAGAAAAAGACAACTTCATGGCTTTTAACTTCGAGAAATGTATATATTCAGCAAATTTATATCAAATAAAACATTTTGTTTGAATTTTCTCAATCTGAAAGTGAACAGGATAGCAAGCAAATAAATCCTTTGTTCTAACTCAAAGCTTCCTGCGCATAAAACATCCTCCCCACAAAAAAACTTTCTGTTAGTTTGGTTCAAAGGAACCATTTAAGATGGTTTTTTTTTTTTGTTTGTTTTTTTGTTTGTTTGTTTGTTTTATGAAACACACAACTCCAAGAGGCACAAATCTCATATGTACCTCCTGCAGCATGTTTCTTGGACACAAAAAAAAAAAGATCAAACTACAGGAAAAGCCAATCCAGAAAAGTAAGAATATTTCAACCTTAGGAGAGAAAAAAAATGTGAAGAGATTTTGTTGGATCAGACTTGAAGTTGTCTGGTCTGAAGGCCTCAAGATTGGGTCTTTACATTATTTTTATAATATAGGATTTGATAGGGATTTTGTTACTGTCATAAGAACATGTTAAAAACATGGTTATTTGTGTCCTGTCCTCACAACCCCCCACCTCACAAAAAAACTGCTTTAATATAATCATAATCTTTGAATGGAAGAAATATTGGAGGGAATCTGTTCCTAAAGTAAAACCTTCAGCCAAATGACAAATAGCTGAGACCAACTCTGTCAAAAAAGAAGTTTAGTGAAGGCTGGCATTTGAATGCAAAAGTGGAAGTGATTGAAAAGTGTGTTGAAGCCCATGGACCTGATCTTAAAATGGTTTCAAACACTTGCAAGTACGTTTTCACCTGCAGATCAGACCTATAAAAAGGTGCAAAGTAATTTTTGCAATTTAGCAGACTGCACTTGTAGACTTTTTACACATTTAAATACTTAGTGCATGAAAAAATGTTTTTAAATCTGTAACTCATCAGGAGAGCAGGTTTGGCTCCTTTTTTAGTGCAATCAAAAGTCAAGTACAAACTCACATGCAAACATTTCTGTGATCCTTGTGGACACAAAGCTGCAACTGGTACAAATACAGAGGATGGAGAAAGACTCTGTATGCATGTAAACATAGCTGGGCAATCAGAAATATTTGTAGAATAAGAAGTTTAGTCACAAATGAGAGCAACGGGGGGCCAATTTTACCTAAACTATTAACACCTGACTGAACTTCAGTGTCATGTTTAGATAAAAGTAGCAAAATAGAAAAGAACAGCCACCAGAGAACAACCAACAGAGACTCTATGAAGGGACATGGCAGGGGGACTGCCATGTCCACACATGGGCTCCACACAAAACTGTTCTGTTGTCTTACACCTGTATGGGCCTGTCTGATTTTGTAATATACATTGTGTCAAAAGGCTTTTGAGAGGAGGTGGTGAAGGTAAATCCAGCTGTTTACAAAGTAATCTGATCGGGTTGGGGTGACTGGGGTGGGGGAGTGGGGGGAGTGGGGGTACTGGGTCCATGAGCAAACAAAGAAAACTTCAACAGATATATAATATTATTCTTTTTGTAATTATTCATCTTTTTATTTATATTTTTCACTTTAATCCATGGCACGTTCAGATAAGCTGCTTAGCAAAGTAGGCTACTCTAATAAAAGTATAGTATTATCACTGTTATAGTGTTTAAATTACACAGATCATTATCCTTATCATCTTTACAGCTTAAAACCTCGTGTTTCTTTCACTGCCATTCTCAAACTGCCATTCTCAAACCAAACCAGTTTTCATGTAACATTTGCATGGCCGATCGTGGTAGATCACCTGAAACACTCCTACTTATCGGATACAGAAAAAAGTTTAGCACATAAAATGTAATGGTCTTTATCAGGAATCTATATAAACATCTCTCTTATCTATGTCTAAATATACTGTATACTATCTAAACCACCTTACTGAACTACACCGTGGAATGCTATCTCCAGCATAACTGACAACAAGACTCTGAAATGAGTGACTCAAATGGCTAAGAGAGTCGTTGGGTCTCATTCCCTTCCTTAGAGAAAATTTTTATAAGGAGATGCCAGAAGAAAGCCCGCTCTATTGCCAGAGATTCCCCTCACCCATCCCTGTTGGTGTTTAATTTCCTGACTTCTGGAACAAGATATCACTCTACTGAATCAATAACAAGCCTAATGAGCAGAATAATCAGCAACTTGCAATGAAATGTACAGAATACTGCTTACAGTAGTTTTTACTGTAAATGTATTCTTTTGAACATTAATGACAAACTTAAATCTATTATGACTTATTTTATCCATGTTGTGTTTTCCAGTCTTCGTGTTTATCTTTTAATTGAAAAATTAAATATACTTACATTTATGGTTCTTTTTATAATAAAAAATGCTATGAAATCTAATTGTTATTATAATATAGGTATGAAAATTTGAAAATAAATAAAAGACAGAAAAATGTATATAGTGTGATGATCCTGGCACTGGAGCTGACTCCATGTCTCCTATTATCACTCCTGTTCAGTCTCCACGATTTGCAATCCTCTCTACTGATTTCACCTGTCGCCACCTGCATATTAGCTCCGTCCTGATAAGTTTCCAGTTCCAGATCGTTTTGAGCCAACCCCGTGAGAACCTTTTGGCCTGTTCCCTGAAAACCTGTCTGTCTGTCTGTCTGTCTGTCTGCCTGCCTGCCTGCCTGCCTGCCTGTAATAGATCCTGTCTTGTCCCCTGATTTTTGAGCATGCCTGACCCCTTGTTGGATTTGTCTGCCTGCCTGAGACCAGCTCTCTCAGTCTCTGGATACTGGATTGATTACCTGTGTTTATGACCCATTCTGCCTGTAAGTTACTGAGCCTGTCTGCCTCCCCCAATGTTCTGTGATACTCGGAGATCGGACCTAGATCTGAAACTGAACAAACCTGTTGGATATCCCCTCTGTTCATCTGCTGGATTTCTAAACCTATCTCTGGACACACTGCCTGTCCCTGGCTCGCTCAGAGTCCGGACTCCATCCGTAGTCAGGTTAGTCCATCAGACAGTTTTGGCTCTAACCTGTCCCTCTGTCTCCAGGACATACCAGCCTGCACATGAGAGCAGTAGGCCTGAGAATCAGTGTTTCTATCACCTGTCTTTTCAATAAACTTTTTAAAATGTCACTGACCTGTTGTGGTGAATCTTGGGTCTGTATCCGGCGCATTACATATAGATATATATATTGATGTGCAAATGTAAGAGAAAGATAGATATTGTTGCTATGGGGAAAGGTATGTGACAGTTAAGATTTCATTTTAGATACACAACTAAGAATATTCTTAAGAATCAAAAAACAAAATTATTTTGTAATGTTATGGATATCTTATTAATATAATGCTTAATATATATAATAGCTATAATAGGAAAGAGTGTCACTGAACATTGCATTATTTATCACAGCAAGTGTAGATCATCTTGAAACATGATCAGGGAGATCTAAGGTGCCCCATGACATTAGCCTTATGATCGGAAATAAAAAGACCGGCTTAATTGTGCATGAATTGAACTTTTATTTGGTGTTGAAATCCTTTGGGCGTTAGCAGCTCTCAGCCTCATTTATGAATTTCTTACCAGACACTTTAGCTCATACTGTTGTCTCTTCATGCGTGGCAATAACAATCTGCAAGCAAACCTGATTGGACAGGTAGTATTTGCAGCTCTGGAGAGGAAAAGCTTAATTTCATGCTCTGTTATCAATCACTTCTATTACCACAGTTCTTTTGCATTTGACAGGAGAGCTAATAAGGGAAAATCTGAAACAAAAAGGGGCATTTTTTTGTTGGAGGATACAGCATAGGTCTTTCTATTATCTGTTCTCCTGCTCTTTGAGTGGAAGAAAGAACTGTGACTTTTTATATTGTAAACCCCTGTGCTATATAATTTAAATTCTTCACTGTACTTTTGTGCATTCCCTGAATGACTTTGTGCTCTTTATCACAGTTTTCTCTCTACAGCCTTACTCAATCTGACTTGCCAGGCCTATAAATACAATAAAACGTCTGGCAGTGCATGTGAGTAGGGATCTTTTTTGCATCACAGCTCTGCTTTACAAAGAAGCAGTCATGACTTGAGTGTGCAAAATGATTGGATGCATTTTTCACCACTGTACATTTCCAGGGGTGATAATGATGCTGTTTCTGATTAATATTCCTAAAGTCGTATGTCTCTGTAGGCAAGGCAGCCATATTGCTTAGAAGTGAAATGTGTTGGAGGGGAAGATTTTAGAGCAGAGATCATAAAGTGATATTGTAGTTCCATTGGCCTAGTTATGGGATCCAATTTAGTGCATCACTCAGCCTTAAATTTGTACCTGTCCACAGTAGTGGCGAAGCCTTGTAAAGCTGTAACAGGATGAGCGATCGGCTCATCTGTTAGTAATGGGACTGAGCTCTCGGGCCAGCTCTCATAATTTGATCCGGAACAAGCTTTGACAGAAACAGTGCGCCAGATTAAGATGTATTCCTATCACACCATCCCCCTCTTTTTCCCCTCATCTAGCAACCTACAGCTTTGACCACCCCTGACTTCTTTCCCCCCGCTGGCCACTTTTATTTGCTGTGAAATTTCACATTAACCTCCCATAACCTGCAGAATGAAGCCAACACCAAAGCAACTTTCCAATCTGCAAGCACTTTTCCCTGAAAGATAACCGCTTGCCTTGTCACCACCTCTTTCCAGCACCCCCCCTTCACCATTTCAACAGATAAACTCTAGCAGTGAAAAGAGTAACAATTTGCAGTAGGAGCTCCTGCACCGCGAAGACCTTATGATCCCATTCCGCAGTATCAGGCACTTAGAAGATGAGGTAAGCTTGTTTCTTCAGGCTTTCCTTCTAGTTATCATCACCCCACAGGCGGAGAAACACAGACAAGGGGGTCCTCAGGGGAACACAGCATCTGCTATGTTTCAATAAAGTTTTAGATTTAACTGCTATTTTCCCAAACAGAAATAAAATCTTTAACAAAGCGGCGACGGATACAAAGGTGACATTAGGTGTAATTGAATAGGAATCCTCTTGATGGAGGACAAATGAAGGGTGAAAAGCAAGTTTGATCCTTAGGGCTGAGTTTTCTATTTGTGCGAGAAAACCTACATTCCTTGTTGTTTGTTTTGTGGAGCTCCATAATCTCACCCGCCGGTTGGTACTTATTGTTTCTCCCCGCCTCATTCCCATGAGCCAATATCGAACTTATAATCCTGCAAAAGACGGCGAATGGCAGGCCCAGAGTTACCATCATATACAGCCTACTTAAGACCCGTTTGTATCCGAGTTAAGAATGTCACGGGTAGATTTGAAGGGCAGGGGAGAGAAATGCAGGCTAGCAGGTGGTAAATGGGGATTACAGGCTTTTGTGGAAAACACTATTGGGGCTGTAATTATCATAAATTGGTTTTGCTGCAGACAGGCATATTGAAAAAGACAGGTGGTTGAAAAATGTGTAGATTTCTCTGTCCTGGTTATAGAGTTTGCATCCCTGTAGTCATCACACACCTCTCTGCTCAATGATTCCTCTTTAATTAAAGACCTATTAGAACCTAACCCCTGCATTTAACCTTATGGCTGCATTGCTGCAGTCCCCTTTTATCAATAGGATGTAATTGCAAAGCAAAGATCCAAAGTAGCCGCTAAAGGATGCTGTTCCAGCCGAAGTAAAATCCAGACTTCTTATCTACCTAAAATTCTTTCTTTTTTTTTAACATGTTTATTAATTTTGATAATACCAGACATTTTACTCTGGAACAACATACTTTTAAAAATTATTCCCCTCCCTGCGAGAACACGCATCTCTCTTCTTACTGTACATTTAAGAATACACAACGATAAGATATAAGGATTAAATTTAATGCAAAAATTATGTATTACAAGGTACACATAAATCAAGTATACTTTACACACATAAGTTACAATTTACAATACACAGTTAAAAAAGTTAAAAACAAAAGAAGACACACCTTCTGTTAGAATATAAATGACCAATATTATTGTAAACGGCTTCCATATTTCTTCACAAACACTACATCCATTTTGTTTCAATAAAATCGCTTTCTTTTTAATCCAGTCACTGTGCCATGAAGTTAAATAAGCTCCAATCATTGGTGGTTTACACTTTCTCCAGCCGAGAGCAATGCTATTTTGCTTTTAGCTTGCAAAATAGCAAAATCTCTAACTTTACGTTGCTGGTGGTTTAGTTTAAGGTGTCTTGGGTATAAGTGTAACAAGATAATTTTTGCATCCAGAGGGTGATTCAAAGATAAATTATTTTGGAGAAATTGATCATTTCAACCCAAAAGTCACTAATAATGCTGCACTCTCAAACACAATGCATAATCCCTTACTTTTCTGCATTTAAAACATATTTCTGGGAATCGTTTTGTTAAATCTGTTTAGTTTGACAGGACTAATGTAAGTTTTTATCAACCAGCTATATTGATTAGTTTAAAGCTATCGTTACCAGATTATCTCTGAAAGTTTAAAAACATGCAGGTGTCAGGGTTCTACCCATTGTTTGGGTTTCTTTTAAAGTTTTTAGTTCACTGCAATTATGTGTCCTTGTAGTTGTTCTCTGGCAGTTTTGTGTTTTTTTGTTACACTCAGCTGCCCCCTTGTGCGAGTCTCCTTGCCCCTTGACTCCTTTCTCGCTCCTTCTGTCCACACCTGCTCCCAATTAACAGATTACTCCTATCTTGGTGTCGTCTTGCATATATAATCTTCCTCTGCAGTTCATCAGTGCTGGTTTCTCGTCATTACTTTACTCCTTGTGTGTGTATTTTTCATGCCGTCCCCTGTTTCTTGTTTTTTCTCTATTTTGTCCGTTGATTTGTGTTTCTGTTCCCATCTGCATTAAATCTGCAAAAACTCATCTCTGCGTTTGGGTCCATGACCACATCCACCATCTTTGACAGCAGGATGTTCAAGTTTATGGATTGTTGATTCTGCAGACCCTAATACAAGCTAATAATAAAAAAAAAAAATTATGCATGCATGTCTTAGTTAATAATTCCTACAAAGAACGAGCACTGGCAGGTTTAATTATTTATTTTGTATATAATTGTATATAATAGAAATAATATGTTCTATTGTGGAACTATTTTGATACCCAAATATCTAGAAGTTAATATTATTTTCAAGGAAAATAAATGTGATTCATTTTTATTGAGCAGCTTTAAAGAAGACTTTGTGTTCATTTTATTTCCAGAAATGCTTCCCAGCTGGTTAGTCAGTAGTTTTAGCAAAGTGGCATTTAACTGTTGTAAAAATATCACTACATCTTCAGCATATAAAGCTATTTTGTGTTCCTTGCTACCCATTGTTATCCCTTGTATGGGATTGCTCGACCTTACAGCCATTGCTAGAGGTTCTATAGCCAAAATAAATAAAAGCAGGTACAGTGGTGACTCTTGAGGACAGCCTCTCATAATATTAAAGCTATTGTGGAGGATTTTCATGACATCTTTAAAAGACCCACCCTCTCCGCTTAAAAAAAAATGTGCATGCGAGAGCATGCATGAGCCGATTTCTCCTCATGCACGCTCTGTTTAAAAGTTACTGCTCCCATACCTCATACAAGCTTACTGTGCCCTAACGTCCGCCCTAACCCCTAAATCCCTCAATCAGGGATTATATATATATATATATATATATATATATATATAGTGGACTTTATAGCGAACTCAGTTAAATTACCGTTCAGACAGATGATCACTGCTTTTTTCTCCATTGGTCAAGTACAGTAACTCATCCTCCACTACCCAGTGCCTGCACCATATTTGTTATTAGTCACCATTGCCGGGTAGCAACAGCCTATGGCGCCAATGGGCCGCTGTGACAGCAAATCTCATAATGCTTTGTGAGGTGAGCTCTCCGTGCAAAGCATTCTGGGATATATCTGCCTCTTCTGAGACCTTTCTTTTCTTCTTACTTCGTAGACACTTTTTCTCTTACGACCCTCGGCCATTTCAGCGGTGAGAGAGGTAAGATTCAGTGACTGTCTGAAACTGTAGCACACCACAGCACTAAAGTGTACATGTGCAGAAAAAGATACCAAATGAGACAAGCACGTAGGATGGCCTTATGTAAACATATCACCAGAATGATTGACAATTAGGAGGACCACTTATCTAAATGATCCACCCCGAAATAAAAGATCATCCTCTATACCTTTAGATGGTTCAGAAATCCCAGGATTGGTTGAAACTTCAGCCTCTACGTTTCAATATAATAATTTTACCCTTTATAAAAAGGAACTTTAAAATCAGATTCTTGCAATCACATCAAAGAGATAAGCCCATCTGATTCTATCAAAAGCCTTCTCCATGTCAATGAAATAAGAGCTTTATCCTTTTTCTCTTTCTGACTATGCATGATATTTAAAACCTTTTCTTGTGTTATAAAATCCCTCTTGTTTTTTTTTTTTTGTTTTTTTTGATGAACCCATAATAATCATCACTCACGATGCCCGTATCACATCACAGCCTCTAATGTTTCTCGTATCAGTTTTTATTAGGCTTATAGGCTGCATATTTTTACACTTTGAATATATAACATATAAGTGAATGGGCAGGCCATAAGGACCTGCTGTTTTATCACCTTTTACTGTTGTTAGAGCGTTCATAATTTCCATTGCAGTAAGCTCATTAATTTATGTCTTGGTTTCTCTAGCAATTTCAGAATGTGAAGATGATAAAAAAAAGGGAAATCTGTATCAGCCATGACCTTATTTTCAGAGCAATATGGCTTTTGTAGAATTTTATAAACGCATTATTAATTTCCAACTGATCTCCAGTAATTTCTCCATTTTCATCCTTAATAATAGTATTTGCTCTTTCTGATTCCTGTTGCTTTATGTGCTCAGCAAGAGCACTGCCTGTATTTTTTCAGCTGAACTTTCACCCACCTCCAACCCATTTCTTTCCTCGCTCTAAAGGGCCGGTTATCCTCCCACAGCAGTGTGTCGCAGTGACCTTGTCGCAGATATTTTTCGATTTATGCACAATATTGAAGCGTGGTCTGCGCTGTGTTATTCCACGCCACAAAACAAAAGGGACGTTCACAAACTAGTGGGTTTAGATGTGGCCGAGGCGGTGAGGACGTGGAATAGGGGCAAGTTTGTGCGACAAAGGAGGGACATGAGGGCGAAAAAGAGGGGGTATCCAGGTGGAAAAAGGGTCCCAGCATTCTTGCACACCTCGCTCTTCTAGCTGAGATGTTTTCCACAATGGCGGTCATACAAACAAAACAAGCAGGTAAGGTACCATACAGGAAATACACAGTGAAGAGCAGATGTAAATTTAACCAATCAAATGCCTCCTGTCTGCAGCACTGTCTGCGGTCACCTACAATTTTGGAGAGGTGCAGCAGAGTGTCTGCAGAAGAGGCGGGGACAAAGTTGCGTTCACTGTGACACACACGCAGACTACCTGGTTTCTGAATATAAATCAGCCTTAAGGGCTTTTCTTTGACCCACTCATTCTCATATTTACTCCATTATTAGTGTCCGGGAACCGGGGGGAAGACTACCCTAGTCCTCTCCCTATTATTAATCTCCTTTATTAATCCAAGCTCATGTCGACTCACAGCCTCATGTCCTCTTTCTGGAGCCAAGTGTCAAAAGACTTTCATTCATGTCAAATAAAATATTTCCAACTGCTTCTTTTCTCTGTGTTACTCTTTCAAGGTCGAAATAATGTCTAACCAAACTTAATAATGTGTGATTTTTTTGTTCATTTTTAAGCATCATTCAGAATAGATTGTTATTTAAACTATAGAACACAAAGAGAACAGAGCTGTAGTGAAACTTTGCTTGAAACAGATAGATTAAATAATTCACCATATAATAGCATCAATACAAAAACAAAAAAAGGATCTTTAAGATACAATATAGTGGACAATAGTGAATGGCGATCTATTAAAAAGTTGTTTTTTTTTAAATAATAAAAAATTGTGTTTTTTATTTCAATGCTTCAGGCTTTTAAGAGGTTAGAAATAGAATGGTCAAATAATATTTGTCTGTTTTGTTGAGAGTAGATATAGATGTAAGTAATTGAGTTTGATGGGGCAGATGATACCAGGGATCGATTGCAAACTTGAGCATCATATTGATTGGGAATCGTATCAGACTTTGTGATATTGGTAACCATGGCATCGTCATCCATCCAGGTCAATATAATTTTGTATCGAGATATAGCTGATGATTTACACCACTAACTGATGTTTGGGACCAGGTTACAAAGGTAATCCTCTTTGTCCTTAGCTGCCTCTCTTGGCTTTTCAAAAAAGGACCCTAGGAAACAAATGGTTGCTATGTGGATGACTGACAGCTTTGACTTTGCTCTCCTATTACCAAAACAGACTGGTGCAGTATCTGTGACACTGCAGATGCTGTCCTAGTCTGCCTCTCTATATGTGCCCTGCTCTGTTTTATCCCAAACTCATTACAAGAACATTAAGATACCTTATTTCTTTCAAAAGGCTGATCTAAAGGTCAGACATTGTATTTACATAAACATTCACATTAAGAGAACTTGAGACTTTAGATGCTCTTCTGTCGGTTTTCTCTGACCTGCAACTGTTCTCAGATTCCCTCGGCTGTCTCAACAAAGCAGCACAGGCGAAGTATTGGTTATTAAATTATTAGGAAAGAAAAAAAAAAACTTCTGTAAGTTTTATCTTAGCCAAATTACAACAAGTAACATTGAAACAGAGCAAACAACGGTCTGGCACTGTAGCAACCTGTTTGAGTAAAATAAATCCTCAGATTGACAAAAGATGTAGGCCTATAGCTGGATATTTTTCTAGAAATGACACTAAAGCTATCTGCATTTCTAAAAAATATTACTATTTCAGAACATTAAAGTAGCTTTTTGTATCTGTGAGACAGTAGGAGCAACATTTTATGTCTGATATGTAGAAACACCAGTTGGGACAAAAACTATCATAAGATTAAATCTTTAGGAAACTGCGGATTAAAACTCATTATTGATGAGGGAATTAAGTGAAGCATAATTAGAAAACTATTTTAAGCCATGCACTGAAGAAACAATATATTCATTTACTACATATTAATAGTTTTGGAAAAAGTTTGGGATAAATTGTGCTTTATACTAATAATAAGGGAAAATGGAAAAATTGAAAAATTAACTTCTACATCTTAACCTACGGTATACGCTTAGGGAGCATTGGGCTACCACTGTGCGGTGCCTGGGGAGCAATTGTGGTTTAAGGGTCTTGCTCAGGAACCCAGACTGCAGGCTGTGGGGATCAAAATGAGAAGGTGGCAAGTACCCAGTTTAGGACACACTCCCTTTATGCATTAAAATGCAGCCTTAATGCTGTCAGTGTAGGATCCATTTATACAGACATTCTTCTTTTGTATTTTGAAATGTACCATATCTGCTTTCCTCTCCCAAATCTAACTTCCCATCTAGGTCACTTTTTAACACAAAAACAATACACACATTTTGCTCTGTCATTCTAAAAAAATAGAATTATTCTGTATATCTGACAGACCACTACAGAAGGCTGTCCATCAATTTGGTGGGAATTAGCACACAAACGTGAATGGCTTCTGAATGGAAAAGATGATGAAATCTGTGAGAATAAGGGGTTACATTCTAGACTGTAGGTTTGAAACTTCCTCTCTTCTTAAATACCCTGCAGTGACACAGCTATGCTAGAAATATTCTTATTCACACCAAGAGTCAAAAATTTATGAATACAATTTGGATAAAAGAATACACATTTGATTATTGTGTATAATATGGGAGGAAAAGCCAACTGAAGTAACAACAGCACAGAATCCATACAGTTTCCATAATAAGGAAAGCATTTCCAATCAGTAACTAGTGCTCTTTTTTTATGTCTGCCTCTTTAAACGGAAAAAAATAATTAGAATCACTTTTGCTGTAGATGACTTTATTAATTAGCGAGCTCCTCTTTTATTCAGCCCTTTATTCCACCCACGTCTGATTTTCTGGCCTTGAAAAAGTGCTGCGAACAAAGGGGCAGAGATGAAATAAATTGTTATCGAAGCTAAACCCACAGAAAACTCTCTCGGCCATCAGATTTTTTTCTTTGCCACTCTGCCTGTTGCCATTGTTCTTTGACACAGTGTAATATGAATGCCACTGGCAGCGCTTATTATCACCAAACCCCTAGAGTCCTGACTGTATAAAAGCTACATTTCATTTTTTAAATGCTAAAATTCTTTGAAAAAAAACATTAAAGGTCTGTTCTGGGGAAAAATTATAATTTCACATTCGTTTAATGACATGCATAACAATATCAACCATCAGATTGGTCTTTTCTGAAACCATTCATGTTGGCTCGTGGCAAGCCTTAAGAAGGAGGAGCCTTACTTTGTTGCATTTACCGCAGCCGATGCACTAAACTCAGCCCTTCAGCAGCAAATAGGACAAGGAAGAACCTGCTACTCAGACAATAAGTCAAACATAAAACAGGAGGTTGTCAACACTCAAAAAAATCATCTAGAAATAAGTAAACATTTCTTAAATAAAGTGTATCTACCCTTAATTTGAGTAGGTAAATGAGATAGATGCTAATGGAATGAGTATTTTTACTCCTAAATAAGATAACTAGATAAAAAACATTTGAAATAAGACAATGAAATTGTGTTCTTATTTTAAATGTAAATTGTCTTGTTCCATTGGCAAAATGTCTCTTTTATCTCCTCAATCCAAGAACAAATGCACTTATTTTAAGAAAAGAAGGACTTATCTAGATTTAGATTTTTTTCTGTGATGGAGGTTGCCAAAGAAAAGATTTAACTTTCTATTGAGTCATTGGAGGGAAATGACTCTTGTAAAGACGTCCAAGATATTTAGTAGAGCAACCAAAACCTGCTGAGAAAGATCCGTTTTATGGCAAAATATGGATGGGAAAACAAGGAGGCTAAAGAAGAACACGAACAACACTGAATATTAACTTTTATGGCTGAAATAATTATTTGCAGCTTTTTATTTCTCTTATCATACTGAAAATAAAGAATACAATATGATTCAGGTTTTGGTATATTCAGCAGCCTAGTATTACTTGAAAAGAAAGCTGTCATTTTGTTACAATTAAATTTTATACAACAGAAAAACTATTATTTTAATCAATGTTTTATGCAGGATATTTTAAAGTTTGTCCTTTATTGAATCTTTCCAACTGCAAAGGCTAAATAGGTAATAAATATGTAGAACCATGCTGCTGGGGTACAGTGCATATGCGTCAACTCATGTGCAGACTTTTGCAGATGTTTCCATTTATTTCTCCGTATTTTACTTTTATTACATTCATGTCTTTTTAAACTTTTATTTTTCTTTACTTATCTTATTTGTATATACAATCTTATTTTTTTCTCTCTATTTAAACCGTTCCACTTGGAAGAAAAAGAATTTACCGCAAGGGATTAATAAAGTAATTCTGATTCTGATAACCAAATATCATTTAATTATTTTAAAACCAGATCAGATGTTAAAAAAAAACTAAATACAGTCACCCTAATTCTATATGTTGTTAACCACTGTATAATCTTAAAACAATGCTCCACTGTTGGTGTTATAATTCCTGATAGTTAATCTTTTCTTTTGCTTTTTTTCCTGTTGTTGAATGGCATATTGTTGTTATCACAGTGTGTTTTATAGAGGGACACCAGTAAGTGTAATTTATTGGTGTAAACACTAACTCCCTTCGACTGGAGTCTTAGAAAGCTTTAGGGAGTGTGTTTGTGTTTTGTGAAAGGACAGAGGAGGAGCTGATTCTCTGACTTACCAAGCAAGTTAATCTAACATAGCTCTACTAAATACATCTACAGTATGCAGTGTGCATTTAATGAATATATTACCACTCTGAACGGATCAGGGCTGAATGTAACTAAAAGCAACAGATTAATGGACTTTAGCTAAGTATTCTGCTTTTAGAATCAGTTAATAAACAGAAAAGGTGTTAAACACCAATCTGTGTTCAATCTCTTACAACCAGATTGAGTAACATACTGTATTCAGTAAGTTTCTACACTAACCCTGCTGAGTTACACACCTTTCTAGTTCTGCTATTAACATTGTCTATCTTTAATTGGATAAAGACCTAAATGTCTTAATTTAAAGAACTTATACAATGTCCACAAAATAAGTCTCTAAAAACCACTTGTCACTGCATCACTATAAGAATAAGCAGATTAAAACAGCACAAGCTAAAACCAGAGACAAAAGAAAGTGCTGAGTTGAGGCATTCTCTTAGTAAATTCTTATGTTGCTCAAGCAGCGAAAAAACAAAGAAGATGAAAAATCTGTTTGAACAGGATATTTTGGAACATCTGTTCATATGTTACGCTTGTCTTTAGCTGGAAAAAATATATAGCCTGCTGAAGAACACTTTACTATAACTAAACCTTAATGGATTATCGATTATCGTTTCTATACTGTATGATATACTTGTTTAAATAAAATAAAATTACGGTATGTTGTGACCGTTTGGTGATTTCTCATGATTTCAGAAACATAACAAAAATATTCCTGCTTTACTAACACATCTTTTCCCTGCATCTCCAGAGAAAAAAGTTTGCAGCTTATTTGTTTCCAGACATCTCAGGTGAGTATGTTCATAGATAGGCTGATGTCTTAGAAAAAAATTACACTTTAATCTATGATGATACAATATCGCACTAAAATGTTTTTTTTTGTGTGTGTGTTTTATCACTTTGCTCCATGGGGCAGTTATAAATAACTGTTGCTGTCAATGTTTTATCATAGAAAGTACTGACTGAATTCTGTACGTAAACCAAAATAGAGTACATGCAGTATGGAGTCAGTATCAGATACGTGATCAGCCACAACAAACCAGTAAATTCATATCTACCTGTATTTTTTATTTTTTCCCCCGGTAGGTTAATACATTCCCATTTTTTCTCTTTATTATGATGCGGGCATAAGTCGGTTTTTGATATATGATATACTTCATAATTTAAATGGCCACGATAATACGACCATATGGCCACTTTCTACTACTCTTTCTGTACTTCCCTCTAACTCTTTGCTGTCACCACTGATTCTGACTAGGGATTTTCCACTAGAGAACTTGTCATATTTCCTGTACAGAAATTGTCATATTGATGATAAATGTAACATTGTTTCTACTTTGTAAGTCACTTTGGATAAGGCGTCTGCTAAATGCATAAACATAATGGTGTGCTCTGCTTTGGGAAAGAAGTCTGGAGAATTCAGATCTTCTTTTTCAGCTGAAGCAGAAAGCCTGTTTGGACACCATGTTGCAAGAAGACACCAATTCTCTCCACTAAATGAAGGGAGAATTTAAAAAAATAACAGCTTCCTTAATATATTTACAACTACAACCTTTGAATTTCATGTGTATCATACCATACCAACTTTATAAAACACTTTATATACTGACAGGACCAAAGTGCTGTACACTGTTAGAGTGATAATTATAAAATTATTGTGTGGACATATGAAACATTGAAAGAAAGAG
>NW_015150650.1:461966-464143 GCF_000732505.1 Cyprinodon variegatus
AGAATCACACGGTTGTGTGACTCCCTCCAGCCAGTTGGTCAATTCACACTATCTTGTTACCTGCATCCTCCCAGACAATCATTACTGGCTCTTCTGTTTTAGGCCCGCCTGTTTGATGTTGTAAACTGTTAATAAAAGGCTTTGCCATGAAGGGATCTGTGTGAGAAGGTGATGGGTTTCCAAGCCAGCATCTTCTCTCCACCCGGCACACGCTGACGTCACAAAACCCTGTCTCTGTGTTTCCTTTTAATCTTTTAAACTCACATTTTTCTGGATTAAAACCCTACATACACAATCATAAAACACTCCATATAAAAAAAAAAATAATTTTTTTTTTAGGTTCAGAAGGTTTTTGTTCAGTCTAATAATCCCCAAACTCTTTGTGGTCTACTTCAGGATAGAACAAAAAAAAAGAAAAAAAGAGAGAAGGAAACAAACGTTTGACCTACTTTTTAGGTCTGTAGTCAGGAATGCTTCTGTCAAGGGAGATGCGGTCACTCAGTTGAGCGTTATAGCCATATTCCTCGTACTTCCCCTCTGCATCGTGGCTATCCCCCCCGAGAGTGGCAGCTGCTCCCCCCTGGCCAAGGCCGCCGGGTCCCTCCACCAGCCCCATTGGCTTCGCCAGACCTTTGAGGAACCAGAAAGACAAATGTGAAGATGTGAAAGGACAACTCTCAGGAAAAACATACAGAAATGAGTAAAAATAGAGACGGACAAAGTGAGAGGCCAACAGACAGATATTTTCAAACACTGAGAGAAAACTAGTGTTTGGCAGCTCTGAGACCATCAGAGTTCATCCATTAAGTATTAATACACTATCTGTAAAGGTAAAACAACCCCCTAGATGCTATAAAAATATATACTGGCTCTAAAAAGCTGAACAGAGGGTCGTGTCAGAAAAAAAAAAAAAAAAACTAAAGTCTGCAATACTAGTACAATTAATTCTAAGTGTATCATAATCACCTTTTTTTTTATAAATGTATTTGTTTATCCAGGGTTTAATATTGTTTCCAAATCTCTTGCAAATTGGTAAAGTTTTTTCTACATCAATTTGAATCTGTTTCACTTTTGGGGTTGTTCTTCTCTACTGTAACTTATCACATTAGTTTGGTATGTATTTGAAATATGGAGTCTATTGCTTTGCCAATCAGTCAGGGTGTAGCAATATATTGATGTACACTGATTAAATTGTCATCACTCCAAATACAATTATTCAATTTTAAAACATCAATCCACACTGACATATTTAAGATACGCCCTTATTTTGAAATTCAAAAGGTATAAAATTGATGTAAATAGGTGATTTATTATTAGAATTTTTATGATTGTAATGTTTTATTTATATGTTTTGATTTGAATGCCTGATGCTTAAAAGAGCTTAGAAATAAAATTGTTAAATCATATTTTAGTTTTATTTTGTGAGTGAATACAAATGTAAATGATTTATTTAGGACAGATTATATTGCAATACATTATTCCCAGACCTATGACCTAAACTGTATGGAAATCACATCACAACAGTCTTTATGATAACGGCAGACATCATCTGAACATTTAATCATATTGTATCATGATAAAGCTGGTGGTTTGCACCACTACAGTACCAATCAGAAAGCATGAGACCCAAGAATGTGTCTCAAATATCATATAAATGTTAGGCTGAAACCTGAAATCATTCAACTCAGATTAAAAAAGAAAAAAGAAATATCACAAATGAAAAGATGAACTTCCTAGTAACATCTGAAACAATCTATTACACAAATCACTGTACTGTATATTTAAAATGTCAATCCCGACTTAGTCCAGGAACTGATACAGTGCCACCACAATTCATGTTTTTAATGAATGAAGGCGTTATTTGTTCAAAGGGTAATATGTTAATACCACAATACAGCCTGTCACATCATGAACAGCCTTATTAGTACACTAGGCAAGTAGTTAAATCAGAAGCACAAATCACTCTTCAGGGAAGGAATCTTCACTCAGCCACAGTGCAAACAAATTATTTGAGCAATATGCATGTTTTATTCTACTAATGTTATTTTATTATTATACATAACTTTGCTATACAAATATATACAAAACTTCAAGTGGTTTTGAATGGCTTAATGGCTCTGCATACCTAGAACCAGAACTAAACATGGAGAAGCAGCATTTAGTTCCTATGCTCCACT
>NW_015150650.1:464210-501458 GCF_000732505.1 Cyprinodon variegatus
TTAAACAATTCAACAAAAACAAGTTTTCTTTAATCCAACTGTTTTTAATGTTTTTAATATTCTTTTTTTGTTTCTGCATTTTTGTTTTATTTTATTTATTTTTTTTTATTTTTTCCTACTTGCTTTGATTCTGTTTTATCTTCCTGTATTTTAATCATGTAAAGCACTTTGCATTGTCTTTGTACTGAATTGTGCTATACAAATACATTTGCCTTGCCTTTGCCTTGCCTAAGAAGGTAAAATTAGTGATCTGTTTGTCAATAAACCTCTGTAGTTCCAACATTTTGTCTGATTTTTCATTTTTATTTAAAATCTTTATTCGGTTGAGTTTCATTTGTTCAAAGGTCAAATATATCTTTTCCATTTAAAAAAGTAGTACATGAAAAACAAAAACAAATACATTTTTAATCTATTAATTTAAAAAGGAAACACAGTGATATCTAAAGCTCCCATACAGGCAAATAGAGTTTTTGCCTCACTTATTGGAAACAAGCAGCTTTAAAAAAAAAGGAAAAAATAAATGCTTGGTGAACATTAAATGTATAAATTCCGTGAAACCTTTACTCATAGATCTGCAATTAATTTATTGAATGCGGATCTATGAAAAACATTTGCATTAAGACACCCACCAAGGCTGCTAAAACCATTTTAGTTTTCCACAGCCTTCAATCAAACTCCTGAAATGTTTAACCTTTCTGCAAAATGATAATCAGCTAATTCAAGTTACCATATAAAAATGCGTAAGATTGCCTTACGTTTTTTACGTTTTTTACGTTCATGGTATTAGCAACATATTTCAAAATGTGAGTAAATCTCAAAACTCTTCAAATAAATTGTAGATTAACCAACACAAATGAATTGGGAAAAATGCTTCTTTAACTTTAAAACAAGAACATTGGAAGAGGTAAATTAATTTAATAGAGGTAGTTTACAAAAAGTAAAGAAATCTAATTTTAAAAAAATTGCAGTGTTGGAATCTTTCTTTCCAACTCAAAAAATGTATTGTAAAAACTAAGGAATGCTTGAAGATGAAACTTTACTAAGAATCATAAAGTAATATTTAGTTAAACAATTTATTTTCAGTTTTTGCCTCATACACAGCATTTTGTTTTTTCAGCCTAAACATTTTCTATGGGATATATATCCGGAGATTGTGCTGGCCATTCCATTATTTGAAATCTATTTGTCTGTTACCAAGGCTTTGCTTGCTTGCTGGTGTGGTTGGGGTCATTATCTCACAAAAAAACCTATTTCAAGGACATTCAGCTTCAGCATATAGCAGAACCAGAAACATCCAAATCTCAGGACGGTTGCGCCACCATGCTTCACCGTCCTCACTATATACTGTACTATGGCTTGAATTCAGTGTTTGCAGAACATCTGACATTTTATTTTTCTTTCTCTCTGTTATGGTATTGCTGCATTTTAACACTTTGTGTTACAATTTCTCTATTTTACTGCACTAAATCAATGACATTTCCATATGTTATTATTGGTGTATTATCACCTCCACCAATAATCAGATACATTTTTATTAATAAATTATTTTATATTAGTTTATGCAGAAGGCTGGTCACCCATTTGTGGAGTGCAATGACAGTCTGGCATCTTGAAAATACAGGAGTAAAATCTGAATAACATGTGAAATAACAGTGCATTTCCCCATGCTAGCAGTTCAGTGTGATTGAGAGGTGACAGTAAAGATCATTTGGAGACCCTGATCCAGCAAGAGAAATTCTGCAGTACAACAGCGCAATGAAGAACCATGCATGTGCAGCATGTATGAGGCTGTGTTGCTGCCGTCTGAGCCGCTGCTATCCACTGCCTTAAGGGGACCCTCTATTCCAAGGCTACTGTGTGTCATGATCTGGCGGTTTGCTCTCCCTTAATTGTTTTTTTCTTTCACCTGTCGTTTTCCCTCCCTGCCTCAATTATCATTTATTCCTCTCACCTGTTTCCTTTGGTTTTTATTTCTGTTCAGCCTGAGCATTCAGGGCCAGATCATTATTTGTTTTTTCTGTTAGTCTGTCCAGTTCTGTTCATTTGATGCCACGGTTCATGTTCAGTTTTGTGCTTGTCTCGTCTCCTGCTCGTCCACTGTATCTCCCCTGCTGAGCCCTCTGGGTTTTTGGCTCTGTACGCGGGGAGGTTCAGTTTTTATCCAAGTAAGCCTGGCTCCAAGCTGGAGACCAGTTTAAAGGTCCTGCATTCAGTTCTGGTTCCACGTCCTGTCTCGGCTACCCTCTTCCACTGAGCTTTCACCGTCTGCACATGATTCTGTCCGCTCCTGTGCGTGACCGCCTGGTCATGCTTCGGACTCTGTTGAACTCTGAACCTGCCTGGGAGCTCTACGAGGCCTGGAGGCCTGGATCCCTGGATCCTGCCTGTTTTGTCTGTTCCTGTCTGTTCTGGATCCCTGACCAGGATCGGCTTCCTGCTAGACCTCTGGGACTGCAGCACTGGGGACGCTCTTGGACTGGACTGTTAGACCAGGTAGGTGACCAACTCAGATGGTCATCTTCTGTCAAATGACCGTGGTCACTTGCCTGTTTTTCTCCCACTGGTGAAGTGTCTGAGTTTGGGCGGTGCCCCGACCCCCCACCTGCAGTCGCCGCATGCTACAGATCCTAGCAGCTCCCCTTTTAGTTTTTGTTCATTTAATAAACATTTTGAACTTGCCCACTGTCTGTCTCTCCTTGAATACTGGGTCCATCTGTCCTCGTCTTCATGACACTGTGAGTTTCGAAAATTAAGCAAGTTTGATTCTGGTGTTTTCATCAGAACAATTCAAGTCTCTTTGAGTGCTAACTGTTGGATGAGCAGACTGTGTTCCCAGACCTAATCGAGTAAGACTATATTCACGGAACAAAACCAACAGAACAGAGTTGGACTCCAGAACAGAACCAAACTCCCGTCCCCTCCGATCATCCATTCTCCTCTTTCATACGGTATAATGGTGAACAGAATCTCTGCTTGGGCAAGAGGTAGATAGAATAGATATTTTACATATGTTGTTTGTGCTATATCTGAAAGAAGCTTCTTGATTCAGCTGCTGAAGGTTTTTAAGTAAGATTTCTCAACTAAATGTTTATGCTTATTGAGCCTGACTGAACGATCTACTGTATGCTGTGTGTTACTGTGTTCTTCTTTTTCTACTTATGAAGAGTTAGGCTACTACAATTTTTACTAACTAGCATTGTTAGCTCTAAGCTACCTCATTGCCTCTTTGGTAGCAGCCATGTTGTGTACTCTAGCTCGTTTGTTCTTCTTGGCCAGCCCTGGAACCCAACCTTCTGTCCAGCTGGATTTACCCATTCTGTCCGGTGTCACTCTCTTTAATCTTAATATATCCCTGAGTCATTTTTCACTCTTAATACGTTTGAAACTTTACTTTTCATTGTATTTTATGTCGCTGAATCAGAGTTATTCACATTTATCTGCTGCTATTTACAGGACACTTTGAATGCATTAGGCCTTAAAACTGGGACATATCTCAGAGACTTTAAATTACACCTTTCTCCCTTTTGTTTGCTTCTATTTATTTGTGCTTATTTTCAGTGGTGTTTAGTGTTTGTTAGGTTATTGGATACAATAATACTGTGTGACTGTTAGCCAATTAAGGTACCATTGTATTTTAACCCATGGTCTTTTTTGATTTTATTATGCAGTGAACAATTTATCACTCAGGTGAGATCCAACCTTCTTTGAGTAATTTGAATTAATAGAGACACATCTATGTGGTTGGTGATTATTAGGTCTGCTGAAAGCCATAGTCTAAATTACAATTAAACTGCATTTGTGAAGCTACCTGGATCTTAACAACCAATCCATGAGTCCAACCTTTATGTAAAAGACTAAGAGCCCTGGTAAATAAGCAAACTGCAGTTATAATCATTCAACTAATAATTATTAATTGGCTTTACCCTTGATCTGAATGACCAATTAGCTATAATTTCTAGTTCTTGTTATTTAATATATTATTAATCTTCTGGTAAATTTGCACAACACAGGTAAGTAAACTGTACAGCCTTATTTTTTCATACGATTTAACAAGACAGTGTTGCTTCTTACCATAGAAAGCATAAGAGTAGATCCCTCAAACATATACCATTCTCCTTGGCACATAATTGTAGGTTTACAGTTTTAAAGTTGTAGGAAAGCGGCTGTTCCAACGGTTGCAGTTCCGAATTCTCCCGAGTGGTGCCCGACTTTACACGAGTGAATAAAGTGAATGTGATTGGTCATATGTCAAGGGGGCGGGATTGTTGTTACGGAAGGTTTGCAAACAAGTTTGGTTGTGGCCGGTGTCTCTGAAGCATCTTGCTAACCAATTAGCAACTTAGTGCTACTAGGTTCCAAAGGGAAATTCCATTGGGACCAAGTAGCACTAAATTGGTGATTTAGAAACAACACTGTCAAGGAACGCTATGGACAGAAAAAACATGCAAGAGGAGGAGAGTTTACTGTTGGAGGTCTTGAGGATCATGGTTTGCTGTAGAAGGCTTACAGCCGTACATGTTTGAGCCCTTGCCTCGCAATGCTGCCAGTTCTTTTAGCTCTACGCCTGCCGAAGACAAAGACGTCCATCCCCGTGAACACTGGGACGTAACTCAATGGGAAAGTAAATTATTCTT
Organism: Cyprinodon variegatus; assembly: GCF_000732505.1. Classification (NCBI taxonomy): domain Eukaryota; kingdom Metazoa; phylum Chordata; class Actinopteri; order Cyprinodontiformes; family Cyprinodontidae; genus Cyprinodon; species Cyprinodon variegatus. The sequence goes on from NW_015150650.1 coordinate 468,845, forward strand.
AATTTATATTTCAACCGTTGCATATATTAGCTGCGACATATGAAATAAGATCCTATCAGCGAAAACATTTCATTGACAGATTACATTTTATATATGATTGGTCAAATTTAGGTGTACAAGCTGACGTATAACTAACTGGCCTGCATAAGGTAACAAAAAAAACCCACCAATTTTAAGCCAGGATTTTTTTTAAATAGAAAATTTCTAACTTTTGGGACAATATTGTCTGATAAAGAATACAGTTATATATATGTTCAAGCCAGAATGATTTGAAATTTAAATATGACTTCCCTCTGACTTTAAAGCTGTATTGAAACGCTGGATTTTTGTCACAGTAAATGCCAGGTTGAAGAGATTTCACTTCAGATGACATAGTTACATCTACTTTGTTGAGGCTTTTTGACACATTGTAGCTACCATTACCTTGATTTAATTTCCCTTTGGGATTTATTAAATATTTTTTTAATTAAATTTGAATTGAACAGAATAAGAGTTTAAAACACGGGGTATACTGTGGTGTTCATTTGAGACAAACACCCCCCATTTCAGACAGTGTCATTCCTACACAGTCTCCCTTTAAAGCATTTAAAAGCCTTTTAGTTGAACAGCCTATCATTTTCTGCACTTGTTTATAGGTTTTCCTCATTGATTTTTTAATCAAAGGATGCTCTTCTTTTAAACAGTGTCTTAAACGACCCATTTTACTCTGTTTTTCAAGATAATACACACAGCCAACATATTCAGCATCAGTTGCCTTTATCCTTAAATAAGGGTTGCTTGTTTAACATCTATTGTTTTCCACATAATCAGTTATCTCACTAATTGATCTTTGTGCTACTACATTTTCTAACGTGACCCTTTGAGTAAATGATTCCGTTTTCCTAAATGAGCAACATGCACATTAAGCTAGTTTAGTCTGCTGGTTTTCTATGCCTTTACTGAATCCAAATCACTTGCTGTGTAACAGTTGAAAATAGATCAAAAACAGTGAATTATCTAGCTAGTTATGTGGGATTGATATTTTGGATGCAACTGTACATCGTGGAATGTTTTTGAAACCTTTTCTGCATTTTAAAATCTAACTAGATAACATTAGCTTTGTTTTAAGAAGCAGAGTTACAGCTACTAGCCTCTGAGGGAATAGAGATATTATTTCGTCTTACTGCCAGATTGAAACCTTGGAATCCTTCTGTACAAAATTTTTAACCTCAAAGAGTTGGGGGATCTTTATAGAACAAAGTTTGCAGAGTTTACTATGTAATGGTTTTTGAGCAGATTGTCTTTTTGCCTTAAGCTTAAAGAGAACTCTTTCTGGGTGTGCTCACGTGTTTTTTCTTTTTTTATGTGCTGTTTTTTCATTACACCTAGAAACACATTTGTTATAGAACTATCCTAATAGATTGTCCATGTATGTAACCGTCTTTGTGCATAAATAACATGGGTTTCATATATAGCATTGGGAGAATACAATTTCATGGAACTTTTCTCAGGTTTTTCTGGGAAAATATTTAGATCATTTATCGCTTTCATTCCATTTCAGAATGATGCATTTTATTCTGGTTGTTTATTACCTTAAACCTCACTGAAATAAAAAAGGGATTATCATTTTTTATAATCCTTGGACAGACTAGCAACCTGTCCAACATGCACCCTGCCTTTAGTCAGTAAACTGCTAGATAAAGGCATCGTGGCTGGCTGGCTGGATGGATGGATGGATGATTTGTACATATCTATATTTTAATCAACCAAGTTCATGGGAAATGTATGCTCTTCAGGTGGGTACCAGTGTTTGTGAGTACGATAGGTTGGATAGAAACAATAATGAAAAAATCCAGTTAACATGTATTACATTTAAAGACGCTTTTTACAATAGGCTACTCTCTGTAGCACCTATACTTCCTTCCTTTCTGTTTGAGATGAAACTCTGAACAGTATGTTCCCAAAGAGCATGGCATGTTGTGACTATGCCAACCTCCACCATTGTTTAACTATTTAAAATGCAGCGAAATGGCAGAAAAATGTCACATCATTGTTATGCAAGCCAAGTCTCAGTGTTTCCTCCGTGGAGAGGTCGAGCTGCGTCTGTTCTCCATATCAACAGATGGACACACAGACAAAAAGTAAACAGTGCATAGAAATGAAGAGCTCATCTCTCAGCTCAGGCCCTCCAGGAACCATGCAGTAATCACCACATTTGGACGGCCCCAAATCCTCGGGTGCTGCTGAAGATTTGTAATTGGAGCTGAATGGTTGCAAACTGGCTTCTCCCAAGAGAGGGATTAAGCGTGCCCTGCATCAGCCAATGGGTGGCATTTTGACAAGTAAAGATGGGGTTCACGATGTGGACCAGCCATCTGTCCCACAATAATTCAGATAGTCTGAGATGTGAGCGTGTGGGGCCTTATAGTGGCTCTGTGTGAGTCTTGGATGCTGGACAGTCCCCACCAGCTGTGTTGTCTGCTTCAAGTCTCTCCTCCACTTCTGGCTGTCTGATGGAAGGAAACTCCATAATAGGATGAGAGCTGCCTGTCTGATCCACTTCAACACTGACTGGGTTCTTTTAAAATTCACAAGCATTCTTATAATGTCAGAGTATACCTGACATGTAATCAGAGCTGCAAGATGTAGCGGGAGTCGTCCCCCCCACTTCCCCACATCCACCCTGTTATACTTGCATGGCTCCATATTGATGTGGCTGCTGATAAAATGCTGCTTTGTGTTGTTTGGTAGGTCGTTGAGGGAGTGAAATTGCACTGTCTGGCTTTGATTTCTTTTCTTTTATGTTTCTCCCTTTAATGCTGAGTGAAAATTGTTCAGTAAAAGAAAAAAAAAAAAAAATAAAACGTTCTATGCATAAATTCATCTATGCAGAAACTCAAATACCTCACTTACAGTCCAACCCTTCTTACCAAACATGAAAAGCTTGTACGCATGAATGGGAGTTCTTAGTGCACATCTTGAAAGGCAGAATCTGGACAGAGTTTGCCTGCGGGTAAAGCACTGCACCAACAACAGTAACATTTAGGATTAAGAGCTCCACTCTTTCTATGACTACATTAGTTACAAATGCATGTACCCATAATCCTGTGAGGCACTTTGTATATAAATATCAAGCAGGTCAGCTTTTATGTTACAGAGAAAAAGGGAAATGACAGCCAGCAATACTGTAGGAAAAGCTTTACAAAGCAGAAAACAAGAACTGCATTTAACATGCCGTCATTTTTTTCATCGGATGTATTTATAATGAGCCTATTGACATAAAATTCACAACAGATATTAGGAAAAATCACTGTAATTCACACCCGCTATTAAATAAAAAACAACTTAATCCATAAATTGTGTGTAATAAAGTAGAATAACAAGTATTCGTTTCTGCAACTTTAAGAGAGTAATAAGCACTTACCGTAATTTATTCTCTAAAGACGAGCAAAAGAGAACTCTGTGTTGGTCATTTCGCTGCTTCTATCTTAAGTGTTCTGTTAATCATCTTTAAGTTTTTAATACTTAGGAAAATAATATCTGTATAGGTCGTCTTTCATTTACTATGGAGGTGCTATAACAGGTTTGAACTTGTGTCAAAGATTTATGTCAGTGTTTAAGATTGTTTTTCCAGGTTTCAAGTACTTGTCTCTAGAACATATATAGCATCTGGGTTTATCTTTCTCGTCTGTCTCATATAGATAAAATAACTGAACAACTGTTTTTCCTTATCGACAATAAAGTGTAACAAAGATACCTCTCCGGATGCTCTTGAAATGTGACTTATGTTTTCTACTTGCAGCATCAGCTCAGTGCTTTAATCTTCAAACCTTATATTACAGACGATGCTTTTTGTGATGGCTGAGCTCTCTATTTGAAGCGCTGCAGTGGAAAAGTCATGCAGTGTGTAGTCAGTTTGTATAGATATTAATGAAAATTTGTATTTTCAAAGAAGCAATTACTTTTTGAGATAGGAAATAAATAGTAATGCAAAGAACTGATGGTTTGATTTTAGATGGAACATGATGCGATGACAAACATCATCTCTGTGTTGTTCTCCTGGGTTAGGGCGGGGATGCATCTTGTTGTAGATTTTGGTCTGCAGACAGTGATCAACAGCCCACCTAGCAGTAAGATGAATTTACTGCTCCTTTAAAGACATAACTTTTCTGGTTACCTCAAGAACTTCCAATTTAAAATATTCATTCTTTGTTCATTTGATTGAGTGGATCATTTAATGATTATGATTTTCCTGATAAAAAAATGAAAAGAAAATCCATTCTCGTTTTGTCTTCAGATTCTCAGAATCGATTTTCCATTCATCCTCTCTTATTCAATGATTGCTAAAGAAGAGACACACTGGGAAAGAGGTAGGTGCTTCCTGGAGTGGGTCAGAAAATTACTGCTCTACTTAAAACGGTGATGGAAGCTCATTTTTTTGGGACAGCGGGGGGGCTGCTACTCAGGGGGCAGAATTCACAAGGATTATTGAGACATGCATGTTTCAAGCAAAATACCACTTTCTGCACAATATTAACAGAATGAATAACATTATTAACCTCATAAATAATTCTGGGGTCTCACACATTCAGTATTTATTTTATAGGAACCATGTAGTCAGAGGTGTCAATTAACTATTTATAAGTACTTGGTTACTGTAACTAAGTTGCTTTTTTGGTATCTGTCCTTTACTTGAGTATATTTTTGAGAATGTTTTACTTTTACTTACTACATTTGAACATACCTGTACTTTCAACTACTCAATTTCATTACTTCGATACAAAATGAAGAGTGCCAAGAGATTGTGTCCAGTTGGAGCCCAGTTGGTTCCTAGAGAAACTCTGTCAGTGACATGGATGAAGACAGAAGGCTGAAAACACTAAAGATGGATCTTATTCTTAGAGGGAAGACATTTATTATCCATTCCCCCTTCACTCGAATGTTAAATTTACATGTTGATTTAAAGTTGTAATTTAAATATTTGTGTGTTTACAACTTCAGTACTTGTATATACAGGACAATTTGTTTCAATCTGGATTATCCTGTCTGAAATGTTAATTTACAACAAAAATAACACCAAGTTTATTATTTCTCAAACAATTCAATGAGCCAAAGAAAAATTGTTTGTTTGTTGTTGTTTTTTTTTTTTACTTTAGTATTTAAGAATAATGAAAAGCCTGTACTGATTTACTTAAACTTAAAGGTATTGTGGACGATGCTCTTTTTCCGAGTGGATCATCTAAATAAGTGGTTCTCTTAATTGTCAATCATTCTGATGATATGTTTACGTTAGGCTGTCCTATGTGTTTGTCCCCACTTTCACTTACCGGTGGTGAGTCTGACATAGTAGAAAAATTGCAAAACTTCTTTTGGAAAGTAAGCTTGTATGAACGATGCACACAGAAACTTTTAAACAGATCAAGGACAAGGAGAAAGTGGTTCGTGCACGCTCTCACACGTGTTTAATAGGTGTTCCCACTTGGAAGCAGGTACAGGGATGTGCATGTGCTTTTTTTATTTAGTTTTATTTAGTAAAGAAATTGCATACTATTGACAACTTTGATCGCAGTTTATTTTCTTGCTTATTGTTTTTATAGAAATAAATGTTTTGCAAGTCCTCCTTTCCAAGTGATAGTTTGCTTTTAAACTCCTGTGATTATCCTCCCCACTTATTTGTCAGAAATCATGCTGGGAGTAGCTGCAAGTTGCTGGCTTATGCTGACTTAGAAGTAAATCTCTAACTAATACCATCAGTGTTATATGACAAGAAGTTTACAAAGGCATTTATCATTAGTTGGGCAGTAACTTGTAAATCACAAAGTTTTTCCAGCTTTTTCCCTCCATTAGGGCCAAACCAGCAGATATTATTTGGTACTGATGGTGAGCAAGAATGTTTCTGAATCTTTGGCATTTTCCTGCTTTTCTTCATATATAATTATGGTCTTATAAAGACCATAATGTATATATTTTCACACATCTAGCTCAGGAAATGAACAGAAATTCAGAGAGAAATGAAAAACAAAGAGTAATAGATAAATTAGCATTTTTAGAGGACACCCTTAACAGGATAAAATACCCCAACTCGCTTCAGGAGGAAAAAAAAAAAGAAAAGTACTAAATAATAATTATTACAAAACCTTTATATTTTGTAGGAACTGTAGAAACATTTTGAAAGATATAAACATACTTAAAAGAAGCTCTGAAGATAGAAAAGTAGCATTTGATGTTTACATATAGTTTTTGCTTAAACACATGAAATGGGCTGTCGGTCTGTTTGATTGTCAGTAGGGTTGTTTTTTTTTTGTACTGATCTTGTTTTGTGTCTGATGGGTCTGTGTGTGTGGGTACATCTAGTTAGGGTAAGATGGGATGTGTGTCTGACAACAGGGGTATAATTACCTTAAGTCTTTTTATTCTTTATTTGATGTTACTGTATAATTTTCTAGATGAAAGTGGGACATTTTCGCTCAATTTCATTTCACCATGTTTTATATTTTCTGCATACGTTAAATATTGACATGTGTAATGACATGTGGCACTATGCAGACTCATAAAAGTGCAAACAAAATGCAAAGATTTTATATATATTTCCATGATGCCATTTTTTGCATGAAAAGTTTCTAGCATGATTAGCGAACTGCTTAGTTCTGGCTCTTTCATCGTTTCACAGTGAGGCAAATTACAGTCCAACATCTGCTTCTTCTCTTATAATGCATCAGCTGCATGCAGAACCTTCAGTAGTTTGAATCTCATACCCATATATGCATCTGTTTCTGTGCTTGTCTCACTCACAGTCCATCACATGGTAGCATAAAACCCTTCCAGTTTTAACTTTAAGGGGTGACTTTCAGGAAGCATTTGATTTGCCAGCATGAAAAAAACAGTCTCAAATTCAAAGATGACCCATTTTTTGTGAAATATTTAAGAGGAAGAGTGTTTTTATGTGTGTCCAAAGTATTGCAGCTGAGTTCTAAATATTGATGCTGAGGAGACGAGGGGTATCCAGTAATCTTTTGAAGAGGAGGGAAAAAAAAGAAAAAAGAAATCTTGTTGATTTAAAGGATTCAAAAACCAAAACAAACCTATGAAATATTGATAGCCCACAGTAGGGCTGCAGGAAGTCTAGTGTTGCCATTTTCAACACCTCCAGGCATGGGGCAAGGGGACCGTAAAAGTGATTTGAAAACTGCAGGTGGTGGACCTTTAAGTTTAGAAATGTAATGCAATGAAAAATAGAAATTTAAAGCAACATCATGGGCTGCAAAGCCAACGACAGCTCAGTAATAGGTGAAATATCTAAACACCATGAGCCAAACTGCTGAGTTCTGAACATAGCTTTAACTAAAATGTTGGTGCATATTTTAAACCACATTTGTAGATCTAGATAGTAAATGTTTTGCCAAATCTTGTTAGATAAATAGCTTAATTCTATAGAGTGCCACTATAGATACATTTTTAGGACTTGCCACAGATTTAGGTTTGGACTTTGACAGCAGCATGCTTCAATATGACAAGTTCAAACTGAGAGCATATTAAGCTCAGGGCATCAGGTTAACATGCAATGTCTATGGTGGACGCTATCAATGCCTTTGATTAATTCTGCAACATGATATTAGCTTCAGGAGTTGCAAGTATTGCAGTGTTTTCGGCTTTGGCGTGTTTTAAACATTCAAGTGTTAAGCATCCAAAGCATCAGACACAGCAAAATGGGAAATCTGAACTTTTGCCACTCAATATGGAGCAGCAACCTAACAAGGAAGCTAATCACAGGAAACAGACACTACTTCAAAGTCTTGATTTCTCCTCCTGCAGAGCTGTCAAGTAATAACAATGAAAATTTTATAAACTTAAAGGGATTAAACTCCAATGGTTTTACTTATAAATCCCTATAAATAAAGTTGTATCTTTATATAAATTAAAAGTGAGAGTAATTTCATCATTATTATTCCAATAAAATATTTTTCTTATTGATTTGAAGTAAACATATTAACTAAAAATATCACAATCTGCCAGCAAATAATATTTGACTTTATTTTCTGGTACTTCCTTTTTTAACACAAAACAAAAAAAATAAATAAAAAAGGCTTTATATTCCCTTTTCAGATGCAACAAACCTCAGCAGAAAATCCCTGACAGCCTGGCATGCTGGTGCTGTCGCCAAGTCAGATCATAATCCAGACTAACTCACTGTGTAGATGATGGTGTGCTTTCACGCTCATCAAAATAAACAAAGCCAAGTCACTCTCTCGATTGGATCTGCCACTATCTGAGGCAGAGAACAGAAAAACTCAGCATTCTTTCCCGCACATCGAGATTAAAGCATCCAAGGAGGGCGTTTTAACAAAGCTCTTGAGCCACATCTGACTTCAAAGTTTACAAGTATCCAGGTTAAGGTATTGAACACCTTTTTGATGTTCAAAATATATTTGGTGGAAATGTACCATAATTCTTCACTAGAACTGCTTTTAAACTCCTGTGGTTATCCTCCCCACTTATCTGTCAGAAATCACTCTGGGATTCACACCTTCTCCTACATGTGAATTGTTTGTTTATGTATCATCTTTAACAAATATTAAGATCAATGTTAAGATTAAGTCTAAAAAAAAGATAAAGTTACTAATTAGGACATTTCTAAAGACAGTAGGTTAAGGCATTGAACACATTTTTGATGTTCTAAATATATTTGGTGAGAATACAACACAACTCTTCACTATAAACTGACATTATACTTAGAGTCAACTTTCTTCTAAAAGGTAAAACAAGTATAAAGTCTAACCTTTACTTTGGATTGCCTTGAATTTTAGTCAAATCCACCTTCCTATAGACTGTGACTGGGTTTGTGCTGGAAAAAAAAAACAATCCCACAGGATGTTACTGCCACCACCATGTTTAAGAGTGGGGATATTATATTCAGTTTTAGTAACAGTGTAGATTTTCCTCCATACTTACCATACTGTGATGCGAGCAGGTACAGAAGTTTAGTTTTGGTGTCATCTGAAGAGAACACTTTCTTCTACATGTGAATTGTTTCTTTATTGATCCTCTTTACACGACAAATGTTAATTAAGTTCAAGGTTAAGATTAAGTCTAAAGAAAAGATAAAGTCACTAATTAGTAGATTTCCAAAGACAATAGGTTCCACTAGATTTTATGTTATTGGTAAAACAGCAAAAAGAGGTGAAACAAATGCTTGTCACATGTAAATTACTATCTAAACATTGCATTGTTTTTACTTCACATAAAAGTGTTGTGCTTTACTAATCTTTGTTACCTATTACATATAATAGTGATGAATCCCACTGAAGTATGTAGTTGTAACAGAAGTTGAAAATCTACAAGGTATATAAAAAAGGTTTTAAGGGGTAGTACTGTTTTAGGTCATGTCCATGGAGGAAGAGTGCTGGGCTGGCTTTGTTTCGGTGTTTTTTTTTCCTTTTCCACTCTACAGGGTGTGACTGACAGGTGATACTCAGCAGCTGCAAATCAATAGCTCCAATCAAGGAGCAGTATAAGAGGGAGACTCATCTGTGAGAAGTATGCCAGACTGTCTTCCTTACAGTGGTGGTAATCAGGGCTCTCCTCCTGATGATTCCATGAATCTTATTCCCAGACCTAATCTTTTGTTTCCAGGACTCCTGCTCCACACTTCCTATGGACATTCTGAACAAATAGACGCCTTCCTCTAGTATTCTCGCTGAGCCACCTTTCGTTTCCCTGCTGGATTTTCTTCTGAGCAGCAGCAACCAGGAACTAGCCCACCTGCCTGTCTACCCTCCACAGTCATTGCTCCGCTGCAGCTTCTCCTGAGAAAACAACTTGCCAACCAGTTCTCCCTTCACTTCACCTTTGTTAATTCCCTCCATTTGGAAAAGTAATTTCTCCCGTCATATTGTGATAAGACACACTGCGATCATAAATGATCATCCCATTTCCCTCTCATTAAAGAGATACCCAACTAAACTATCATCTCTTCTTCCCAAGAACTCCTGAACTGAACCCTAAAGACTCTGAAATCCAAAGCAGAACTGCTTCTAAAAATAAAATCTTTTTTGACTTAAACCCAATGTCCATAATTGTTGCCTGCAAAAGAGACAATGCGGTTTTGCAATGCCAGTTGTATGGTACTGTAAGATATCAGACAATTAATATTTAAGATGAGGAAAAAAAGAACTAAAGGAGAAATAAGTTTGAAAAGGAAATTTTTTACTTTAATTTTGTTTTTAATCTAAGTGTTCAGGGCAAGAAGGTGTATATTTTGTTTGCTGCTTAACAAACAAAACTGTTGCCAATGACATGACGCCACCTGTCAATTAATCCTAGATGCTCATCATTGACTAACCAATCAGATTTGCCCTGAAGTGAAACAGCCCTCCCCTGCAGGAGCGCACAACTTTACTACGATTCTTTATAGAAATACATAACTGATATAGGAATTTGTTTTTAAAAAACTTGTAATAAAAGGCTACATTTTGTTAGGGAGGACGTGCAATTCAGAGACATTACCCGAAGAATATAGAGTGGAAAACAGTTAATTCTGTTCCTGTAACTAAAAAGGCATCTTGGAAATCTAAAAGAGGAACAACAGTCTGTTGCCGACGGCATAAGCAGCTCAACAAAACACTTATTAATGGAAGCTACAGGCTGTTCGTCTGTAGGAATCAAATTTTTTTGTCATAATTACATTGTTTGCTTATTTTTAGTTTTAGCTTGCATTGCATAATGGCAATAAACCATACCAAAGGCAACAGGCTACATGGGCTTCAAAGATTCTTGCAGCCTGATTTTTACGTGATAAAAACATGCCAGCCCCCTCTTTTTTATCTACTATATTCACTCATCTGATTTATAACTGTATACGCATAAATGACTGTGTCCGTTATCATTCCTCCTGTGTCTATGGAAGGCGTGGGCTTTAATGTTAATTTGTCTATTGCTGCCCTAAAGGAACTTTACTGACTTGGAAACAAACAAATAAAAAAAACTTCTGTTATCTTTGCCTTAATCTTTGCTAATCAGGCAAAATGCCCAAATTAAAATCTAGATAAGTATTTTTTCTTAAAATAGGTAAAATAGGAGGTAAAAGAGACATTTTGCCAATGGAACAAGACAATTTACACTTAAAATAAGAAAGTACAATTGCATTGTCTTATTTCAAGTGCATGTTATCTAATTATCTTATTTTAAGAGTAAAATACTCATTCCATTGGCAAACTATCTCTTTAACCTACTCAAATTAAGGGTAAATACACTTAATTTAAGGAATTTTTTTACTTATTTCTAGATTGTTTTCCGTGGTAATGCCTCCAGAAACATTGTGCTTCACTGTGTGGCTGTTAAAACTATCCTGACTTTGTCGAAGCTTTGATTTCACTGGTTTGCAGTTCTTAGTAGGTGGAGCGATCTTGCATTTGACATTGTGTCGATTGCATTATACGAAGTTGCATAGCAAAATATTAGAATAATAATGAGTACAAAAATAAACTGTGTTGATTGTTAAAAAATCTTTTCAGGTTAAAATAATCAGATAAAACATAAGTAATTTATTTTACAGTATATTGATTATATATTTAAGTCTATTTTCATCAATATTTATTCTCCTCTCAAAATATTACAGGCCTCTGTATATCTTAATTTCACCGTTGACTGTCTGCAATCATTGCATGAACCACTATTAAAACAAAAATAAGCCACATTTTTTGCGGCCGCCTGCTGATTGTCAGGTGAGGCGATGAATTCATTTGCATTATTTTTCAAGTCTGAGCAAAACTGATTTTAATCTGTTTTTGATGCAATGTTATCATCTAGCTCCTCATCTGCATATCTTTACTGAAATATATTTCATTTCATCGGGAATCACACCACTGGGGTGTGGTGTCACGGCGGCTGTCACCATCATACGCCACATATTATATGAGCACACTCAGATATGTATCACCCAGATCCAGTCTAAACCTAATGCGTTTGTCAGCATGGAGGACAGTGAATGTGACATTTCGCCTCTCTCATCAAACCTTTGCTCCAGCGGGTTTGGCATATAGACAGCCTTAGTTTCTTTGTCATAATTGTGCATCATAGATAAGAAGCATATCTGTTGCTGCAGCTGAGCCTCTATGGCCTCCATCCCATCAGCACCTACGCACCAGGAGATGGATGGCAGTGACATGCATGGCTGATGACAGACGCCTCAGTGTGACCGTGAGCTGTGGGACAACAGCCTATATCAAATAATGACACACCCGCCGCCGGTCAGGGAGGTAACCCAAGAGCAGCACATCTATTTGTGTGAAGAAGCTTTACTTCAGAGCATTACTGCTTAGAGTGACAAAATGCCAGAGGAATGGCGGTCAGAGGAAGGGAAGGTCAGGGGGTTTTGTGTGAGGCATACAAACAAACAGCCATGGCTAATTTCTATCAAGATGAAATGATCTATCCTGACCATCTGCATGTTGGGAGTGATCCGTGCTCGAAATAAACAAAAAGACTTTAACAATAGATCTTCTTGGAAGTAGATTAAAACTGCTCTAAAGCAATCAATCATTTCAATATCTGACACCGTTCCATTATATTACTTCCATCTGCACCAATATTGTTTTGCACCATCTATGGAATTCCTCTTGATAGACAGCCAAAGAGAAAGAAAGGGAAAAAGCTCTACTCCTCCTTCAATCAACCTGCAAATGCATCATTTGGAGATTAATTTTCTTCCATACAACCAAGAGAATCAATTGGTAGTGGAGTCACAGGGTATCACTGAGTATTAGTATCCATTGCCACTTTCTGTGGCATCCCAGCATCTTAGCTGTAAGCAGAACATATATCAGACAAAAACAATAGCTTTACTGCAACAAGGACCTTCTATGTATGACCCTCAACCCAAATATGCTGCTAACAAAATAATGAGCCACCAGCATCTCACAATAGTAAGGAAACTTGGACAATCATGTATTGCTGCGAGCATACAGTAAAGGAAATATTATTTGTTATTGCTGTGGTGTACTGTTTGTCTGACTTTTTATTTAGAAAACGTTATTTTAAAATGTTCCAAACAAGGTAAAGAACAACAGCAAGAGTATTGCATATATTTGACCTTTGACCAATTGAATTTCTATCCCATCAAATGGGGAAAAGATCTCTGTAAAACAGTTTCTCCTTTCTCTTCACTAATTAACTATCACCCTACCACTTTTTTTTATTTATTTCTGTCATCTGTTGTCATCCACAGGAGTTAGAAAGGAGCACACTGAAATGCACATAAAAACCTGGAGAATAATTGCTTGAATTTTATTGTGTGTTTAGAGTTAGGACTCAGAAGGGATTGGTGTAAAAATACTTAATTTCACAAAAATGAAAACACCTTGGTATTTTTTTGTATATCTTTTCATTTGGAACACACTAAGATATGAGTCTTTGCTGTTACATAAAGTAGTCAGCCTGAAGCTTTGAGAGCAGTTGATGCCTCCTGAAAATTATTCAGTATGCTACCACTCATGTAAATCAGTTGTATCAAAAGTAAGTGCAACCATAAGTTAAAGAGTGAGATTTGTAGCAAAAGGGCTAATCGTTTGTGTGGCTGCCATTGCTTTCCAGTGCTGCCTTAACTCTACTGCACATGGAGTTCACTATAGCCTTACAGATTGCCCTTAGAATCCTCTAGTAGGATCTAGAAAAACTCAATCATGCATGTATCTTTAGTAGAATTGATTATAGCGGCAGCTGATCCAAAACGCTGCTGCCCAAGTTCTCACTATGACTACGAAAGTAGAGCATATCACCCTGGTTCTGAAGTCCTTACACTGGCTCCCAGTAGCTCAGAATATACACTTTAAAAATCCTTCTGTTAGTCTATAAATCACTAAACGGATCAGCATCTCAATACGTAACAGATTTGTTGTCGGTGTATCAAAATTCCAGACCACTCAGGTCTTTTAGTTCAAGCCAGAACTAGAACCAAACATGGAAAAGCAGCATTTGGCTCCTATGCTCCACTTATCTAGAACAAACTCCAAGAAGACGGGAAAAGTGCTGAAAACCTGAGTTCTTTAAAGTCAAAGTTCATTCATGTAAAGCACTTTGAATTGACCTTGTTATGAATTGTGTTATATAAATAAACCTGCCTTGCTTTGCCTCTTCCAGCCAGTCATTCTAAAGATATCGGAACCATCATCGGGTTTCGGTCTGGAAACCTTTCTGGCTTTTTCAACAGTTTTCTTTTATTTTCTTTAGCAATGCAGTGATCTCCTTGGAGGTATGATTTGAGTTGTTTTCATGTGCTTCTCTCCACCCCAGTAGTCAGAGTGAGGGTATATATGTCACAGTACATATTGACATTCATATTTCCCTCATTAAACTGTAACTTCCTGAAGCCATGCAGTCATGTAGCTCACAACTATCAGATCCCCACCACCATTCATGACTGTAGGCAATACAAAGTTGACTTTTTACCCCTCACCCAGTTGCCACCACCCTTGCTTGACATAATCTGAACCAAATAATTTCATCTTGGTTCATTAGTTCACAGGATATGGTTCTAGTTATCCATGTCCTTAGTCTGGATGATTTCTAATGCATCATATGTGGAGGAGGCTTCCTTACAAGTGCAGTTTCATGTTGTTGGCAGACATTTTTAACCCAGACAAGGAGTTTCAAACTCCACTCATATGAGGCTTATCTCAATCACTTTTAATTGTTTGTGTTGACCCACCTAAATCATATAATTATGTTGTTTGTTTAATGTTGAGTCTTTGCATTAAGATAGGCTTGAATTTAGACACATTAAAAGATCACAAGGGTCCTCAAGGACTCTTTGATATCACTTGCTACTCTCCACTGTCGCTAAATGGATGCTCAGTGTGAGGTAGTTCTGCAGAGTCAACGACAAAATGCCAGGGAAAATTATTGCCACAATCTCATCTAGGAGGAGCATGTCTAGAAAGTCAGTGACTGGATGCTATCAACTGCTTTTCCTTGACAGAAACTTTTAACCAATCTGACAGTTTTGTCTCTGTAAAGTGCCCTGAGGCGACATATGTTTAAATCTTCGCTATATATAAACTGAACTGAACCAAATTCAACAGGTCAAAGTGATGAAAATATTGCTCCAAAACTGAGCTGTGGGGAGTGGAGAGTACCAAGGTTGAGTTACTAGAATGACAGCTGAGAGTAATGACACCAGATTTAACACTGTTATCTACTTATATATCAGAACTTCTATTAGTCTCATGACATCTTGAAGCAAAAATGGCTTATATAGCATAGATTGGATATTTTCACATGGGGTGCCCTCACTTTTTTTGGTAAGCCTTCACACATTAATGGCTATATGTTGAGTTAAGGGCTGGTTATACTCCCGCAGCAGTGCGTCGCAGTGAGCTTGTCGCAGGTATGATGCAGATATTTTAAATTTTTGCCCAATGTTGAATCATGGTCTGTGCTATGTTATATTCCATGCCACAACGCAAGAGAGACAATCACAAACTAGCTGTGTGTCTAGATATGGCCGAGTCGATGAGGAAGTGGGGAGAGGTTTTTGCGACAACGGAGGGACATGAGGGGGAAAAAGAGCGGGGATTCAGGTGGAAAAAGGGTCCCAGCGTTCTTGTGCACCTCGCTCTTCTAGCTGGTCCATCTTCACTAGTCGTTTTCCACAATGGAGGTCATACAAACAAAACAAGCCGGTAAGGTACCATTAAGGTACCAAGTTACACAGGAAATATGGATAGTGTAGAGTGGATGTAGATTTGAGCAATCAGAGGCCTCCTGTCTGCGGCACTGTCTGTGGTCAACTAGAATTTTGGAGAGGTGCAACAGAGTGCTTGCGACACACATGCAGACCACCTGGTTTCTGAGCATAAACCAGCCTTTATTTTGAGAAAACCGCAATTTTACACGATCATACAAAGTTGTAGTCTGTTCACTCTTCATTTAACCAAAGCCTCACATTTCAGTTGTTTTCCAATAAAAATATATAAAATAACATTTACCATAGGGCTGTACTTACTTCTGTGAGGTATTTCATTTACTAATACAACCCTCGGGTCAATTTGCTTCTTTATAATCTTAACAAGCCTAAACCTCACTTTAATTATTCCAAGCTTGGTGGCATTAACAGCAGAGCAGCAGCGCCGATATCCCTCTTGGTGCTAATTTCTCTGCAGAATGTGCCGCTGGAACAGCTTTACTGTTTACTTGTTGGGAGTCTGGTGACCGTGCATCAGACAACCATAAAAGAGGAATTCTCTGACTTGTTTATGTCTTCCAAATCTAATTGGTCCCCGCTGCTGCTCCTATGGCATGCTATTGGTAGGCTATAAACAACGAAAGGAATGGGCAATTACCTCATATTGCTGCTGGACATGGTAATAGTTATTTGCACACTGAGTCCCCCTCTTAGTGTAGTTATTCCCTACAGCAGGAGAATACAATTTGCGGTCTGTTCACGTTGGAGGAAAAAAAATGCTGGTGACCTGCATTATGAGGATGTGATTAAGTATGCCATTAAAGAGTTCAAAACAAATCATACAGAAATGGTGACAGCAAACAAATGTTGCCATGGACCCTTGGCTCTGTTCAAGATAAATTGTGACTGAATTGCAGTTTCTTTTTTGCAGAGTGACTGTTTTCAAACTAAATCAGAATGTGTTGCAGTCACACTAAATGTCTTAATTTTAATTTAAGAACAAAGTTCAGTAGTTTTTCATGTTTAAATCTGTTAGAATCCAATCTGGCAGTTAGAAAAAGTTAAATTTTCTAGAATTAATGAAATTTATCAAATATACATCTCGTCTCTTCTTCTGGAGTCTCTTAGAGAATCTCATTGGTTTTTATTCTCCTTAGTTTAAATATAAATATTTAAGTGATAACAACAGGACATGCAGAAATTGAAGGCTTTGTCTGTTTGATCTTTGTTTCTCTTCTCTGCATCCTGCATTTCTTGGGGGAAACAACTTCAGACTTCATTGTGTCACACTTGGAACGTAGATCTGATAATAATTAAAGCTGACCCCGTAGACCGTCTAACCATAGAGAAAATCAATGTCTTCCTCCCAATACCATCACTAGCAATTGAGCAGATTTAAGATAAAGCGATAAGTTTATTTCTTCTTTTTTTTTAAGCCTATTGGTTGTTTTAGCCCAATCTTAACTTGCTTGGTCTTCAAAACATCTAAGGGAATAAGAGAATTCAGTGTCTAGTTTAAGAGCCTAATGGTGCTGACTGAATGCCAGAACAAAAAGAAACTGAAATTGATAGCAAGCCTCAAAAAGGTGATGAAGCTGCTCTGTAATAATGAGATCAGGCACAAAAAAGTCTGCATTTGTCTTGTGGACATAAAGAAAGCAGACTATGAACAAAAAGACTACTATAAAACAATGAAAACTGAGTATGAAATAATATATCTTTAACAGTCAAAATGCCAATTTTTTTCCTCTATAAGGTAAAAGGCTTACCAGGTTTCAAGATTCTGCATTTTTAATTGGACTAATAAATAACATACAGTGACACACACAAAAAAAAAACACAAAAAAGAAACCCTAGTTTTATAGCTTGTTTTAAAGTTTGGTTTTAAAAATATAATTGATGTTTCTCAAACTTTTAGCTTTTTTTTTCATATCTGCTTGATCATAAACAAATTGAAATGTTTTAGAACCCTTTGGAGAACAGATTATCTATACAATTCAGTTTCATTCCAGTTTAATAATTCTTAATAATTTATGCATGGTTCTGAGATTATTTACAGTTTATTATTATATTTACAGTTGTTAATTTCTTAAAGTCTTTATTGTGTTCTTGAACACACACTCTGAAACATTCAGTCTTTTTTTCCTCCTCAATCCTGCTCTCAATCTCCTCCTCACTTCCTTCTCCTCTGCACTCCTCTCTACCACCAGTGTCCAGATCCCAGAGGAAGAAACTTCTCATTCTAATCTTACAATGATCATCACTATTCCGAGCTTCAATGTATGTCCAATATTCGAATCAAGATAAATTATAAATATAAAGAATATATAAAATGTTTTAATCTACACTCTAAAATGTAATATCTATCTTCATGCTACATTCATTTGTTTGATGGGCAATTCACAGTTATGTATTTCATGACACATTTACAATTGAAAAAATCTTGCAACCCCCCATTCTGGGAGCCCCTGCACTACAAAATGAATAAACACTGTGTATTAAATATAGATGCTATGACATATTATAGTAATAAATGAAACGACCTAATGTAAATTTCTCACAAGAACTAATGTTTTTAACTACCTACAAGAAATGGTAGTGTTCCCATTGTTTTGTTTAGGATTATGTATTTTAGTCAGAATATTATTTTGGTAAGTCTGACATTTTCTGTTTATCTAATTCTTTTAATCAGCAAATCAGCCTACCGTCACTAATGCTGTAGGATCTGTCCGTGATGCAACTGATAAAGCAGTCCTGTGTGAGTTGCAAGATTGAGAACATTTTACTTTTTCAGTGGATGAATTCAACATACTAGGAAAAAATACTTTTTCTTGTATGAAAAATAGCATCTTTAATTGTAACAGTGTGAGGCACAAGAAAATGTGGAATTATTCACTATTCATTTTTACAAAAGAGTTACAAAAAAAATATTTTTTTTAAAAGAAAGTTGTTCATCTTAAATGCCACATACTGTAGTAAATTAGATTTTAATTAATCATGTGTTGGTTTACTAAAAATGACTGCTGGAATATTAATTAATATGAAAAGAACGTATCCACACAATGTGTTTACCTTTACTATCTTATATCTAAACAGAAATACCCACGGTGTCAATATTTTGCAGATAACTGTCTGGCCTGCATGCTAAACAGTAGATCTGGTGAAAAAAGAAAAAAAAAAAAACCTAGCTCTGTAGATGATAGTGGCAGTATTGTGCTGTGGGAATGCTTTTCCTTTAAAAGGGAAGGAGAGATGTTCAGAGTTTATGGGAAGGCTGGTTAAGCTCTAAATAAGAAAGTCCAGGGAGAACACATTATAGAAGCTACAGAACCTTCCAGTCAGTCTATCACCCCAAATCTTTATGCAAGATCCATAATGAAATTAAATTCAGTTTTAAAATACTTTATCGATCCTGAAATTAAAACTAACTGTAAGCACTATTGTCCATGGTGTTGTTGTTTTACAGTCTTCTGAAGAAGTTGCATACAGTAGGGTTGTTGGATGAAATAGTTTAGATTAGAGCTGATAAATTAGATTGTAATCGTTAATGCGATAAAAATGTATGCAACAATGTAATCACAAAAACTGCTTTGATACAATATTTAGTAGAATAATATAAATCAAGTGCTACAGATACATCCTCTATATATTGGGCTTGACCAGTTAAATGGACTCTAAATTTCCTTCATACTCCAGCCTGGTTATTTAACTTACTTTTAACTTTTTTATGGTTGGGATGCCATATCTAAAACAGTATGGAGGGGATGTTGTTTAATATATATATATATATATATATATATATATATATATATATATATATATATATATATATATATATATATATATATAAAGCTATAAAACTATAGGTAATCATACTGGATATTGTCATTTTCAAAAAACATATCACAATTAAAAAGTATTGCAAAGATCTAATTTAGAAGAGGCCACGTTCACGTGTTAGGATCTAGTGTGAAAGACCACAGCTAAATCTAATTGGAAATCTGTGGTACGGTTTTAAAAAAATAATGTTTTGTCATAATCCTTACAATAAGACTTTGCTTAATATTTCCTTCTGGGAAAAACGGGCAAATATTTTAGTTCCACAGTAGAGCAATACTCCAAATAAATTTACAAATGAACTAATTGCAGCAAAAACATACACGTTCTTACAACACATTTAAGATTGTTAACAGTAAATGATTTTGAAAACCATATGTCATTTTAGCTTAACTTCATACCCATATTGTGTTATTTTCTCTATGGAAAATTTAAAAAAAATTTGCTATCTCATGTAAAAATAGGAAAAAGTTCAAGGGGTATGAATACCTTTGTAAGGCACCACAGCTCAGACCTAAAGCATTTATCGAAATAGAAAATTATTCATTCTTAGCTGTGGATGTAAGTATGAAGGTCAGATATAAACGGATTTTATGCAATGTAGCTCTGCTGATGTGACCAAAACACAAACTAATGCCACTAAATTGGAAATCAAATTTGTGATTCTATTGTAAGACCTTTCCAACATATTGTCCTTTAGATAACAGGCCACCTGACAAATAATGTTTGTTAGTGCAGCTGCTGCCATGCAAACATTTGTTATCTTAGCGTGTAATGTGTACAACATTACAGACATAAACACTTAGAGTGACTGTGAAGTTTGTAACAAGTCACTTACTGGGGAAGGTTGTTAAAGAATATGGCACAGTAAAGTATGAATGGACGGCATATACTATACAGATGGCATTGTGCTCTAATGGATAACCCTGCCTCATTAGCCTCTAAATAAAGCATCAGCCATTATCATCAACTGAAACATTCTATTTTAGGTGTTTCACAAAAACAAAAACAGGGCTGCAAGATTGGAGAAAAATATCCATGAATCATGGTGCATGCAAGGACGCACTCACAGGACTGCAGCATGTGTTGGCCAAATATTCTAGAGTCCTTGAAAGGTTATAGTCTTGTAAAGATAGGAGACGTGATGACAGTCTGTGCTTTTCTAATGTATTTGGACCTATAGATGTTTAACATTTTGAAAATACAAAGAAATTCAAGCAATATCAAATAAACAAGGAAAGCAATGATATTTTTAATAGAAAGTTACTAAATATGGAAGTTGGTGATGAAGGGATTAGGAAACCTTTTATACCTTCTCAAAAGAGAGAAGTTTTACTCTAGATAGGTTTTGGCACTTTTTTGACAACTTTGGCAGCTCCTGGTGGCAAGGAGAACATTAACACTATGGTAAGTCTAAAAGAGGTCCCTAAAGCCTTTAGAAACATGGTTGCAGCAGCTTTTGTTTCTGGTAAGGGAAGTCGAGCAAAAGGCTCAATAGAATTTGAACTAAGCCATTGACTTTACTTAAAATATTGTAACGATTCTGTGTTTTGTTCTATTGGGGTCCATATGGTAATGTGTTTTCGGTTCCTTTCTTTATGTGTTTCCTTTGCCTGAATCGGCTAGCTCCTGCTTTCATGTGATAGGCCTGTTATATCGCATGGGGGGGAGCTGGGAGAGCAGCGGTTCCAGGACCGGAAGTGTTGAGCGGGTTGAGGAGGCTAACTGAGGAGCTACAGGGTTTTCGCGTGTGCTAGCCATGTTGTGAGGGGCGTGAGCTGTAGCCTCAGAAATAACAGCTCCTTTTGTTAAATAAAACCTGTTGACGGCATTACCTCGGCGTAACTGGCATCATTACAATATATTTAAAAATAAAACATCATAATAAATGCCAACAGGTCCAGGTTTGCTTTTAAACCAAGGTCACCCTAAAGGCCGACTGCAAGATGCCAAAAGAACCCCCCACAAATCCTAGAATACCTATTTCAGGTCCTGTTGCTGATGATTTGAGAGTTTCAATCCCAAAGGAGGCTTGTAGGAAGCAATTCAGGGTTCTCAATGGCATATTTAAGTGTAACAGCAAATTTTAATGAGTGTATCAGCTGCAGATATTATGTTTTTAAACAGTTTTACCCCCTTTCTTGCACATATACTAGAGAAATGTCTGAGGACAAGTCAGAACTGTGAAAAAAGTGTTAAGAAAGACAAAAAGACAAAAGAAAGACCTATCAGATAGACTCGCAGATGAATACATGAGGTGTGACTCTCAAGCCGAACTGGCCGGTGGTCAGTGGTATTTTACTAGACCAAAACCTCCTACTGGGTCAATCTGGTGTTTTGCTTATTAAGGGGAGTTGTGGACAGAACCTTCCAATTTGGAAAAAAGACCCAAAAAAAAAAAGAAAAGAAAACAGGATTGTTGAGAGGAGAAGAGAAAAAGACAAATTTTTAAATATTTGTCGAAAGCATTGCCATATGCCCACGAATAAAAAGCTGGTGAGAACCCTCTGGAAGCCCTCCCATGGAAATAAATTGACCAGTAAAAAAGGAAAGAAAGACAAAATAAAAGGCTGAGGCTTTTTAGAGAAAAAAAAAAACAAGAGTCCTGGAAAAATGTCTTAAAAATGGTTTAAATGTTTTGCTATTCTCAGACAAGAAAAAGGACAGATTTAACAAAGTATTGCACGAAAACAAACTTTTAAAAAGGAACATTTCCACTGAGCCCCACATATCCTGATCATAGGCTGTTCAAACCTTTACCTTTGGGAAGCACTACACAGCGTTGGTGGCATTAGCAAACTGACAGAGAAATGGTTTCTTTCCCAAGGCTTTCTCTCTGCTAAACACAATGAAAACTTTGCTGCCAGAGTAGTAAGAGACTCAGTTAGAGCAATTAATGCCTTTGTATTATTACAACCTGCCTTTTTTATTCTATTTGGGTTTTATTTGTTGTTGTTGTTGTTGTTGTTTTTACAAAATTATAAAAATGTACAGTGCATACCATCCAATATTGTCAATATTGGATGGATGGATGGATGGATCCAATTGTGAATTTCGATATCTTAAAGTTCTTGAGGAAAATGTCGGACAATCTATTAGAAACCTTTAGTTAGGTAAACTATCAGTCTGATATCAGAGACTAGTAAATCTGCTAAAAGCATTTCACAGAAGCTATTGCTGCCAAAAAAAAAAATCTATTTAAGTATGGGCTGCTCTTATTTCTTCGATTAAAAAACAATCTAATTCGTGTAAGTATGTTCTGTTTAAAGGGAAAGTTGCTATTCTCTTTTAACTAGAAATGAAACTTTTGTTATTTAAGTGCAGCAGGATCTTTTTTTTTCTTTTATAAGACAATCCAAAGACAGCGAGAAGATTTCAATAGACTTGCATCTGTGCAATATGTCGCTGTTATGAGACTCCATATCAGAAAGACCTTAATCAGAGCATCTCTCTGACTGAAAGCACACCTTGCACTAATATAAGTGTGTGTTACTCTTTTGCTTGCCTGTGGACTTTTTCCAGCATCTTCAATAAAACATATCCAGGTAGAGATGTATAGACCTGCTGCAATATCTTATAGTTAAAAATCAGTACAACTATTAATATGTTAGAATATTCTACTTGAAATATCCATATCTGTTTAAATGTGTCATTAAAACAGTTTGTTTCATTTATGCACTATTTAAACTGATAATTGT
Organism: Cyprinodon variegatus; assembly: GCF_000732505.1. Taxonomy (NCBI): domain Eukaryota; kingdom Metazoa; phylum Chordata; class Actinopteri; order Cyprinodontiformes; family Cyprinodontidae; genus Cyprinodon; species Cyprinodon variegatus. Next base: position 492,035 of record NW_015150650.1, read on the forward strand.
AACCATAAGGAAGTCACTACTTTTATGTCCAGTCCTACCGTTTAACTGATTGTAGACCACATCCTCCAGCCTTTCCAGCCGCTGAAGAATAGACTGCCTGTCCACCGAGTTGGAAACTTTTCCATTCCTGGCTCTCAGCCTCTGGTCAGAGAGGCGCCCCAGCTGGATCAGCTCCTCGGATCGGTCCTGAATCCTGCAGTACACCGAGAACAGGATGATCCCCACGAACACAAGGATGTTGACGGTCAGCAAAGTTTTGATTTTCCGTGCCACAGCCATGAAAGAAGGGAATACTGGTCTGGCTGACTCAGTCAAGCCCAGCAGTTGTCCATGCGTAGAGCAGCTTTTTGTGATGACTGGCTCATTCAGCACCGCGGACAGCTCAGGAGGCTCCGCTCAGAGTCATCTCACGGAAGTTCAGGACCGGAGGAAAAGGTTGCTCTGCTCCAGCCGGAGTACGGTTTCTTTATCACTGGCTTCAGCAGGAACAGCTTTACATGCTCCTCCAGAGCGCAGCTGCCTGAGTTACGCGTTACAGGCGAAGGATGATGCCATGGGATGCATACCTCTTCTAAACAGCGGACGACAGTTGCAAAACATCTCTCCCCCGCAACATGGGAAGCTGCAAGCTTTGTTAACCCTGATATGTTTCCTCCATCATAAAGGTACCAAAATGGTATGGCTGCTTGTTCTGAAGCATTTCCTCTCTGTGTTTTTCTTTTGCATATTTGGAAAGAAGACGGTGGCGGTCACTCGATCCCTCCCGCTCTTCAGATATGAACCCGAGGTGCGTCCAATAAATATGGGCTCGCTTTAAAAAAAGAGAGAGAAGAGGCGGTGTTTCCCTATCTCTCCCTTGCTTTTCTGTTTCTCACCTCCCCCAGTCCGTAAATCGCAGCATCCCTTCGTCGCCGCTGCAGCCTGGAGATGGATGGAGGGCAGATTTGCCCTTAAATGACAAAGTCGCACTTCGTTGGTGGGAGAAATGCAGCCGGGCTGTGAGGTTTGTTGTCCCTCCTCTGCTCAGCCGCTCTGCTCCGCTCTGCTCTCTGACAGGGAGGAAGAGCCGCCGCTGCGTCCTGACGTTCAGAGCCACTATCATGAATATTCAGGGGCCGCGTTAGGCTGACTGGAAGAGATGCACGCCGCGAGTACTTAAGCGGCAAAAACACTTCCACTCGGCAGAGCAGCCCTGTTAGTTGCTGAACTGTGAAAATATGCGTGAATATATGTTAACAGACGAAGTGATCCGGAATGCGTGGAGGTTATAACTTTTCCCCCCCTCATACACTGCAACTCAAAGTACATTTCAATCAGCCAATTATGTAACTTCCATTGCACGCTTTGGTGGCTCATTTAAGAATTAATTTCAGACCGGAAACAAACATTGGTGGAGTGGAGAAAACTAACTTCATTAAAGGTCTCTCTCTATAGCCACCAGGAAAGTAAAAACTTATTTTTTTTCCCTATATCATCAACTTCTAACCCCAAGCACAGTGAAGTGGAGGTTTGAGAGGACCCAAATACAGATACTGAAGCTGAAGTAGTTTCTTGAAAATGCAATAACAAAAAAGGGTAACAGAAGCATAAATCCAAGAAACCCTTAGCAAAAAGTGGTTTAATAAAGTATACTAAAAGTGCACTAATTTCATACTTAAAATCAGACAGTGCACTTAGAGTTTACTTATTCTAAACTATATTTCTTATACTCAAAAATAGTATAGTCAAGTGTACTTGACTATGCTATTGTTTACTTTATTGTTTACTAAAGTATACTTTAAGTTTACTTTAGTAAACTTAAAAATGTTCCAATTTAGTTCTAAGAAGTATTACTTTAGTAATACTTCAAGTACACTACAAGTACCGTGTTCGGTATACTTTGTAATGTTATACTTAAGTATTCTTAATAGAATTTACTTCAAGTATACTACTTTTTTGCTAAGGGAACAAATCCACAAAAACTGAGAACCAGGGATACTCAAAACAAGTGGGACAAACTGGCAACAGTGACTGAGCAGGAGGTGCATATATGGGAGAGAGAAACAAAGGCTTATCAGTAGATTGGGAGCAGGTGTGAACGGAGGAGTCTATAAGGGAGTAAAAATAAGGAGACTTGACACAAGAGGGTAACAGAGGGCAAACAAAAAATATCTAAGAACTCAAATACAATTAAAAAATAAACAGAATGACACAAAACAGAAATAAAACCAATGAAAACTCAAAGATAAAACTTAGAACCAAAACCGTGACAATCCTAAACTTAGACTACGTGCAGTGCAACTTTAGGTGATAGATGGAAAACAATTATATCTGAGCAGTTGGTGAAGTAGAAGGAACTGATCAATTTTTGAAAGAAAAAAAATGGGTATATTTACATCCCATTAAGTCAATAGAACGAAAAATCCTCTATAATTGCATTTGAAGGTCAGAGTTTGGGCTATGACAGCTTTAGTAACACTTTCAGAGCTAAATTTCACATCAATCAGAGTGCATTATGTCCCACTCTGAATTAGTGTTAAACAAATTCTCTACATAGTGCATATCTTACTCCAGTTGTTGTAATAACTCTAAAAGAGTCATTGTCCTTTGACACTGCATTATAACAATGTGGAATTTCCTGATATTCACCCCTCCACTTCCAATCATCCAGTTACCTTGGAGAAAAAAAAAACAAATACAGGGTATGGATACATTTAGGGATCATTTAGAGCAAAGGTCATCAACCTCGTTAAGGTTTAGAGCTACTGCAGCCATCTTATAGTGCTACCAATACTGACCTATGAACTGGGGAATTCAGTATTCACATTCACTTCCTGCATAATAAACATATTTTTGATGTTTCTTTTCATTTCTAATATTCTTTTAGATATTGTCATGTTGAAATCGATGAAAATACAGCTGTGATATAAATATAAAACATTATATAGTGTGTTGGGCTGATTTGTGTTGGGCTGATTTGAGAAGATGCTGAGGGCAAGCCATGTGGTTCTTTAGGGCCCCTTGGTGCCCACTGGCACAGCATTGGTAACCCCCGTTTTGGAGAGATAAATATGACCTATACCACATTTCCCCTCTCCCTCTTTCAAATGTCATGCAACAAAAACAGTGGCACTATTAAAGAAAAAAATATCTTTAAATAAAAAAAGGAAAGAAAAGAACCTGCCCAGCAAGGTTGTAGAGCTTGAAAATCTCTAAACAGTTACACTCCCCCATACATAGCAGACAAAACCCTCAGAAAAAATATATCTTATTGCTTTTTTTTCAGCATCTGCTTTCTTCTTGCAACTTTTCCAAAAATATCTGATTCTCGGAAGGTATCTATACTACTGTCAATAGATGCTTTTGATATTAATCTCTGAAGCTTTCACAGAACACAAGTATTTATACTGATGTTATATTACATATACTGTATGTGGACTATTTTCATGAATCAAGTGATGGACATTAGTAGGTTGCTTCTGAATCTATAGAGGGATATGGGTGTACAAGGGTCTGCATACATGTGCATTTTTTTTGGATTGTTATTGGCAATAAAATTAAAGGCAATCATTTTGCATCCACTTTCTAATTATGCACTTTTCTGTCTCATAAAATCCTAATAAGATACATTGAAAAATGTGGCTGTGACATTATTAAATTTAGAGTATTTCAAGGGATACGAATGCTTTGTCACAGTTTTGTATTCACTTCACAGCGCTGACAGATTCCTGTTGAAAGCAAAGCCCAAATCAGACAAAACACAGCTACCTAAGATATCAGTTTAGAGAGGCACACAAAGGGCTTAAAGGACTTCCTTCCAAAACCTGCCTGCTGTAATAGACTGTTAATTATGACACTAATAAATCCTGCACAAAGATACTTGCTGTGTACTTTGATCACTTCAGACTACCAAAGGACTGACGATGCATCCACCCCGGCTTGTTTAGTGCTCCTTGATCAAACAGTGAGCAGAATCTTAAACTGTATTGACATGAAATAAAGCTTGCACAGTGCTTGAAGATCTTCAAGTTAAAACATTCCAAAATTTTGAGCAGCAAATGCAGACATTTTATTAACACCTCCCTGCTGCCCTGACCAACTCGGGTTGTTAAGGTCTGTTGTGGGTCCTGGGTCATCCATTAATCATTTAGGAAAAGCAATCCAATCACAGATTGTCGTTTTCTTTTTTGTGTGATTACACAGTGATTCTTCTTTTCGTAAATCCCAGCCAGTCATTGTGTTTTCCAAAAAATTTAATTCTATCTGTTTTGTGTATAAAGTCAATAATTAGAGTTTCTGCAGAACATGAGTAACTTTACAAAAGATGCTGATTTGACTTGGGGTTTGCAGAAACAGACTGTGGGGAAATCACACTTAGAGCTACCTCTGCAGCCTCAGAACAGGCCTCAGCACAGCTGCTTATACAGCAGCTACAGTACCTCACCCCCAACCTGACCCCCCACCCCCCCTCCAACACACACACTCAGCTTTGTAAAACTCTCAGAGGATTTCTGCTTTTTTTTTCCCCATTCAGCACCCTGCACGCCTCTCTGACTGCAGACACTGGCACTGAGAAGTGTTTTAATCATATTAACCTGGGTCAGTGCCTGCTGCACTTTAGCCATCCCACTCTGTGGTGTTGCCTCTTGAATATATTCAGGGGGAGGACACAGACCAGATAGAAATATGTGGACGTGGCTCCTGTTGTACCTGCCAAAAATGATCCACATATTCATCTGTTTGTGTTCTCAGTAAATACAGAAACCACTCCGGTCTTGATGAATCACTCATGAACTCAAAACACTGCTCTTTTTGTCCTTACTTTATTGAATACAAGAATGAATAGTCAAAGGTTTATACTGTACATCCTTTTTAAAAAAAAGCAGGTATTTGTAATATAAAAAAATACATCAAAATTAATATATTCAAAAGGAATAATGTAACATCTAAAATGTATTAGACCGTGAAAAGCGAAGAAAAAGCATTAAAATGTCGGGCTTCATTGGAGAACCTCAGATCAACTTTTAGCATTTTTCTTTAGTTTTATTTTATGAACCTTTCTTGCAGATGTGCTTTATATGTCTCACATTAACACAATCTTTTGTAAACAGTTCTCCACAAATTTTCTCCCAGATTTTGACTTGCACACTGGTAAGGCTCTTTCAAAACTACGACTACTAATGGTTACATTTGGTTTTATGTTTTCTTCTGACACATCATTGAGACTCAAAGAGATTCTGAAAAATGAAATCCCACTTCATTATCAGCTTTCTTGCAGAACAGGACGGGTTGGCTCAATAGAAGTGGGTATTCTATTGAGCCAAACAACCTCATGTCCTCCCCATCATCCTTCACTGTGTTATCAGTTTGGTGTTTGAGGCTATCAGAAGTGCTGATTTGTAAATGAAAAGTAATGCCTCGTTAGACCAAAAAGTTTTTCTTTATCTGTGTTTCTTTATCAATGCCAGACCTCTGGAGAATTTTGAGACTAATGTATATATTGAATAAAACCTGCTGAAGTTTGTAACAGTTCTTACTCTTGTACTGTTACTCTCGTGGTCATCTTCCAGTTTCTCATGTATTTTAATTAGCAATGGAGAAACATTTGTTTTCTGTAATATCTATGCTGTTTCCTATATTCTGTGATAATGTAATGCAGAAAAGTGAAAATGTGGATCCTGAAGTAGCCTTCACCCGAGCTGATTGATACATTTGGACCATGACACATTGAGATTCTTTTTAAAAAGTCCCAACTTGTCATGGCTTAGAAAAAGCACTGGAGAAACAATCTATAAATAAGTCAAAATTATTTCAATTAAGTGTATTTTCCCCTAAATTGAGTGGGTAAATGAGATAGTTTGCCAATGGAATGAGTATTTTTATTCTTAAAATAAGATAATATGCACTTGAAATAAGACAATGCAATTGTGTTTTCTTATTTTAAATGTAAATTGTCTTGTTCTATTTGCAAAATGTACTTTTTACCTTCTCAATCCAAGAAAAAAATGCACTTATTTCAAGAAAAAAATTACCTAGATTTATACTTTTTCCAGTGAGAGGACCCAGTTTTCAAAGCAGACAGTTGGATTTCTCAATTTTTATTAAGTAAACTGATTTGCAGGGAACAGCCAGGGTGTCTAAGGCAGGGACCTCTGCAGGGAGAGAGCATAGGTTAGTGACCACGTCTATCTGGCGGAGGATGATTATGAACGTGTGAGTCACGATTTTGCCTAACTCTAAGGAAGAAGGTCAGAAACGAGCAGACGTAGGAAGGTAGGATAATGCAGAGGGCGAAGCCAAAACCGATGTTGAGGACTTGCTCAGGAGTCCGGGCCAAGAGATCAGAGACCCAAAGGGATAACCAAAGGTAATCCAGGACGGTGTAGGAAGACAGGTTAGGCATCCAGATCAGAACAGGAACAGGAAGGCTCTGAGGTCCAAAGGCAAAACAGGTCAGGATCAAGCAATTAGAAAGCACAAGATATACTCTCCCCAAGGGGTAAAATAATCTGGTACTGATGACTGGTAAAAGACTGGTTAAATAGAGGCTGGATTAGGTGGATCACATGAGCGGTAATGAGAAACTGGGCGGAGCTAGGCAGGTGAATAAAATAAGTATTCGGGTCAGTCATCAGCGCCAAGACCATGACACAAATTGGTTGAATAAAGTACAGCTTTAATGGCAAGCAAACTGAGAGTTGTTGAATATTTTATCTCTCACAGACTAGTTTGTTTTTCCCTGAATTGTACAGGATTCTTAATATGAAAGATACAAAAACATATGAAGCAATTTATTATTTTTTTTATGTCAAATAACAATGTCAGAAATTAAAAAATTATTGGAGACATTACCATTTAAATGTTGAAACTCCATAGCACTTTAAGGAGAAAGTTGTTTTAAAGCTTGACTACATTCCCACGGAAGCAAGCTGGGTGCTCACAAAAGCTGAAAATGTGAATAGCTTTGTATAGCTTACTGAAAAAACAGAGACTCCAAAAGCAAATTACTGCTTTTTCATTGAAATAGCAGCAAAATTTATTTTTTATTTTTCATTTTTTTATGTATAATGTAAATTGTGGCACAGCCAAACAACATGTATGTATTTCTTACAGAAAAAATCTTTTAACCGTCTTGTTACTCCCTTTTCTTTAAATGGCTCTCTCTGTTTTAAAGGAAATATACATTTACTGTATGTTTTAAGTGCTATTTTAAAATAGTAAGCAATCCAACAAGTATCCCAGGTTACTGCCATTTATCGCTCAATATTTTGGACAACACAGCAGCTTAGCGGTCGGTCATCAAAGAGATTGTAGGATCAGTTTACATTTAAACCTGAGACTGCAGGTACTCTTTGCCCATCAAATGTTGTACTTTTGCTAGGCACTGCTTGATCAGCAATGTTTCTGTCATTATGTCATTATATTTTTTGAATTTTTAAGGAGTTTCTGTCATTATACTGCAACTTACAATCTTCAAGATATTTCACCCGCAATTGTCCTCTAAAGGCAGACTTTCACTGCTGTGTTAATCAACATTTCCACCTCTTTCATGTTGCATTATCTTCCTGAAAAGAGCCTTAGAGAGTGTGGCTCCACAAAAGAAATAATAGCAGTGGCTTGATCAGCTGCATACATTTTGATCGAACTGAATTGCTGAAAGTAAGTATGTAGGAGACCAGGGAGGATCTCATCAATGTTTCAAACAGAAGTAGGTTTTCTAAATAAATAGCCATGTACTTATTTATAAGCACAGAGCTTATTGGCTGACACACATGACAACAGGACAAAAAGACTGAGCTAAGCCAAACAAAGACGCTACTTCCACTTTCAATCTAAACATAGAATTTACCATTTTAAACCCTCCCTAAACTGTCACTTAGAGTAATGAGTTTTTACTTTATATCCTCAACTGGTACATTTTACAATAAAATGAAAATCATTCTTTTTTCAGAAAGAAATGCTTTTTGCTACTTCACTCGGCTGGATTTCTTCCAATTTGTTGCCACTTTACTCCTGACAGGTCACATGTTATTAGAGGGTGAAGGCATACATCAGTATTTGCATACATTTCTGAGGTCACCAACTGTGAGCAGTTTACCAGGTTTACCACAGTATTTTGGGACCAAAATACTGTGTGATTGTATCAACAGGTTAGAAATGGTAAATATTTGAGGATGAATCCCTTTATTTTGATCAATTTTAACCAGAGACAAAATAATTAAACAGAGACAAAAGTGGATTCAATCAAAAATAAATTGTCAGAATTGTCTTTTAAGAAAAATCCTCCACCAATAGATGCTAATTTAAACAGAAGACTGTTCTTCTTTTTAATTCAGCAAGCTTTAGTTAATGTTTTCTTTGCTTGCTTTGTTTTTATGACCTCCAGTTTTTATGATTACCTGTATACATGCTTCTTGCTAAGACTTTTTAAGCACACATGGTCTGTGACTGTACAAAATGCATCCCATAAATACACTGGCTCTCTATATTTGTTATGTTCCCTGCTTCCTTTTAATGGCTCTCTATATTGGGTTATAAAGACAGTAATATTTTTCTCATTTTGCGACCTACTGAAACGGCGGAAATGACCTTCATCTGATGAAAACCCATTTCTATTGAAGAATGTTACCTGATAACATCTGAAAAAGACTGAACTAAACCTCAATTCATAATGCTGGCCAGTGTTGGATAAAACAGCAAGGAATATAAACTGCATTGTAAAGTCAGTGAATTCAATACATTATTAAAACCTTTCACTTTGAAGATAGCTGTAAATTACATGAGTAGGTCCCTTTATATTTTTTTAGACTCCACTGACCTTAGCTTACAGTTTGTGTCAAAAAAGATTAGCATAATTCAGGAATACAAATGTGTTTATATAAAAGGTAAGTGTCTGGTAATTATATTTACGTTTATCAAGTCTGAACATCTAAAGCATTTCAAGCTGCATTTAGTCTTACATTCATGCACATTTACACCCTGACAGCGGTGAACTACACTATATTATGTACTGCACAGTTGCCCTGCGCCAGACTGACAGGCAATGCCTCCATCCGTCTCAAACACGAATGAGACTAATGGAGCCGGGCCTCGAACTAGCAACCCCCTAACTTTTGAGGCTCCACTGCAAATCATTTATGAAAAGGTGAAACAGTCAAAAAATGACAGACCATACGTTATCAGATTAATATTCTTTTTTTACTACATTCTATTACACATCTCATCATGTTTTTGATTTTTTTTCTACTTAAAAACAACAGTTTCTGCTTCCCTTCCATTTGAAGGTGGAGAAAAAATGTATTAGATAAAATAAGAATAAAAACCAAACTGACACTTAAATAAAAATTATACTGGATGTTGAAAAACTCTAATCTATTAATATCATTACGGCCTTCTATGACTGCTGGTAATCGTGCTGATCACTATATCGTACCTTTGGAGATTG
>NW_015150650.1:503315-510240 GCF_000732505.1 Cyprinodon variegatus
GTTCAGCATGGGGGTGAGTAGAAAATGAAGGCTAATCATGTTTTGGGTGTACTATTCCTTTAAGGACAGGTGTATAAAATAGTTTTACTGGGTTTTGAATGGAAAAGGGTAGGGGCAAGATTACAAAATTATGCCCAAAAAAATATAACAAGATTTATAAGGTGTTATGAACTGAGCTGGAGTTCCTTGTGGTTCTTAAGATAAGTTTTATTGATTTTCTGTCTATTTTTAACTTTAAAACAACTAGCCCACCCTTAATGAGTGCACTCTCACAATTGTCCATTAGAGAACCACCCAGATGCACATGAATCTGAATTTAGCCTTCAGATCTATTACCTTTTATATGTTCATAAAAGCTTTCAGATATCTGCATTTTCTCAATTAAATCTTGATGCTTGAGAAGTTTTATCCACTGTCAGTTGTGTTCTTTCCTTCAATGCATTGGGAAAATAATAATCTAAGGGTCAAGAAGGTATTTTGCATTATTATTGCTCATGCATGGCTTAACAGTAATGGAATCTATGTAGCAATACGTAGAATTGAAAAATATGAATAAATAGTACAAGTCTGAGTAAATAAAAGGTTGCTCAGAATAAAAAATGAGTTTCTCAAAGGGAGGGAGATCATGTTTGTATTCCAGGTGCCTGATAAGCATAATGTTTCTGGAAAGCAATCTAATTCACAACAAACTGCATCGAGGTCAGTGCAATGACTGGGAAATGAACAAAACAACCACGTGACTAGTGTGATGTAGCAGAAACAAAGGTACTGATTTAGCCCAGCAAATAATGCTTGCATGATCTAAATCAGCTAAATAACATATTTGCTGTCTCCCTCTCAGAGTAAAGAAGCCACACCAGGACACTTGTTGGTCACTAATGTAGTGCTGCCTGCCTGGCTGCCACAGCTAAGTTCATACATTATCACTTTGACCCTGAGGCTAACAGCAAAGCCCCAGTTCTGTCTGCCTTAACTTAGCTCATTCTAATTCCACCTCTAGCTACTTATCCCTACTGCTGCGCTGCTGTGGGAGATGTTGATTTGCCTAATGCTTTAACTAAGAACGATAACCCCCAGGAAAGGAATGTGGGCTTTTCAGCTGTGGGCAAGCTTATTTCAGAGTTTTTCAGGGTCTTTTTGCACAGCAGAGATGGGGCTATACTCCAACTGGCAGCTGAATGTTTGTTAAAAATATGGACTTATTAACACATAAGGGACAGAAGTCTCTTGCTGTTTCTTAGGCAGAGTGCCTAAAAAAAAAAAAAAAAATTTTTTCCCAGAATTAAGTTACAAATATATGTGGTAGGAGGACAAAAAGTAGTAAACAGTTGACAAAAAGAGGCTTTTTTTAATCAAAGAAGAGAACAAACATTCGTATCCAGCTATAGTGACTCAATACTTAAAAAAAAGAGTACGGTAAGTCTTTTGGGGTTTGTCTATATCGAACGTAAGGACCTCCTGGACCTCCAGGAAGACTGGTTTTGCCGCAGGTCCTCCTTAGTTTTGCTATTGTTCAGCTAAAGTTACCTGGAGGACCAATGTGTCAGACTTTAGGACTCTTCTCTGTAACCGGTCTCATTATTATTGGATATGAACTCACTGCAATGATGTTATCCACAAAATTCACATACGTTTGATGCTCAGACAGCAGAGCAGTGGTGGGTGAATGGAGTGAAGAGGCCAGATCTGAGAAGGCAACTTTGGCATACCAGTGTTGGGGATCAGTAGGGCAGATGTTTCATTATCATTAACACCTGCACTGCAAAAAAGATCTGGAAATAAGTAAAAATTTCTTAAATTAAGAATATTAAGCCTAAATTTGAGCAGGTAAATAAGATTATTTGCCAATAGAATGAGTGTTTTATAATATGCACTAGGAATAAGACAATGCAATCTTTTTTTCTCATTTTAAATGGAAATTGTGTTGTTCCATTGGCAAAGTGTCTCACTTCCCTTTCTTAATTGAAGAACAATGCCACTGATCCAGGAGCAAAGAGGTGTAGGTAAATCTTGGTTGACGAGCTGCAAGGTCAGTATGTCAGAAAGGACAGTGTTGGAGCCTGAGCTGAAGCCAACAAATAGTGTTACAATGTTGTCCAAGCCTGATTGGTACAGGAAAGGGATCTTGCTCTGCACCGTAGATGTTTCTCAAAATGTGATCATTCCAAAGTATGGAGTTGCTGCAGCCTTATATGCCCTGGAATGTTCAGGAGGACCTGGCCAGAGCACAGGTTTTTATTTCGCATACAGTACCTTTTAGCCATGATCACAGCTGCGTCAGGATAAGTGTTCATTCGGCAGTTGATTTGACAGAAAATTTCCTCTGAGCCTAGCTCGGTATTAACTATCATTATTGTGTAGGCTGCTCTGATTATTTAAAAATAAGTTATCTAACCAGTTTGAGGATACGATTGTTTTCATAACTGTGCACCGCAAATAGTTATGAAGTAACATATCTCTGCCTTTGAATAGTCCTTGAGCTATAGAACAGTTGGCCTACAGTATGTGTGGCCCACCTGCTCCTTAGTAGCATTGGAGACATTACTGTCTCCAACCACCTTGTACTGAAAATCACTACACAACTATCCATCTCACATGAGAGATTGGTGGTTTTCATTCAAACGGCATTTATTATTCCCTGCATGAGAGAACAGACATAGTCTTTGCCAATGTTCTGCCTTTTCTGATCAGAGAAAAGAATTCACAAACTACTTAACACTCAAACAAACAGCTGGAAGGAATTTACATGCAACTTAACTAAAATGAGTTACAGACAGCTTAGGACAAGCTTAGAATACTGAATAACTGTGAAAAGGATTGTGACTCCCCTTTTCAAAACATTTCATGATGCAAAACAGCTTCTCAGGCCTCAGTAAAAAAGCCCTGTGCCTCCTCTGTTCTAGCAGGTGTGCAGTCTGAGAACGAAATATTTAGTGCAATATAGAAAACAAAACAAGCTACCAATCAGGTTATAAAATCAGAGGAAAATTATAAGGAAAATTGTTTTTTCCCACCACACAATCAACAGTCGAATCAGTCCGCTATCTCCAGGAGTGATCTAACCATGGCCAGGTAGAGACTGGGCAGAACTGGTCATTATAGATCAGCCTTTAGCCTGGCTTGCAGCCCATTGTGACCCTTTGTTTTTGATTGAACCGTGTGTGTTTGAGTTTTAGGCTAAAAACAGTTAAGTGCAGAGTCTGTATAAAGCTTTGCAGTTAAAGCGGAATAAAGTTCAGCTTTGGCAGTCAGTATATTCTAGTTGTTTACAAATTATTGGAGTGTCTGAAGTGTATCAGAGTAAAGGATTCTGAATTCAAATGCACACCATAGTTTAGAAACTCAATTAAATTAACTTTTACATAAATATATTTTTCTATGTAATCAAGTTGAAATTTCCGGTTCAAGTATAAATTCTGTACAAAAATAAACCTTTGTAAACTTGCTAGTGAAACCAACAATGTATGTTTGGTGCTTCACTACTTAAAGAAGGCAATGGTAATTCTTGACCTTTAAAAGGAGTTACATGAAGAATTATTCCTCATCTGAATGTCTCTCCATTTTTGCAAGTGAGCAGCCTGACAGAAATCCCTGTGAAAGAAATACAATCGCTCTTAGCAGAAGACTAAGAACATCAAATATCAAAATGTCAAAAAAATTTATTGAGATTTTCAAAAGCTGAGCCTGGGTAGTCGAAGAGTTTGCTGTACTAGAGCTGGAGCTCTCGAGATTACGCCAAATGTTTCCTGATTTATAGCAGAGGCAATTATATCATGCCAATGTACCCGAGCTAGATGGGCAAATCGGTTCAGGTAATTAGAAAGAATAATGAAACAGGGAGTCAGGGGAATGAATTTCTGCTTCAAAAAACTAATCAAAGATAAATGGCCTATCCATATTACCCTGTCATTAGGTCGGAAAGATGATTGTTTTAAGTCCCAGTGTTCAGCAGCCATGGACTCTTTTTCAAACAAAGTCTATTGCTGTGCTGACACCTCCAACTTGTTTGCAGACCGATTGATATTTCATCACTTTTTAAACATCCCGTGGTGAATGAACTCAGCTGTGGAATGAAACAATGGGGTGTCATAGTCAGAAAAAAACTATTATGGATGAACTAACAAAAAATTCAACTTAAGTCACGAAATACATCCATAAACATGGAATTAAAATATAGGCTCTCACAGATATTGCTAACCATAGAAAAAATGTTTATGTATTCAGCATAAGAAACTGCAACACTGAATATGTGTTGAATACATATTTATTCAGGAACAGTTTACTTACATGTAGTGGGAAAGTCATATCTAAATGTGTAGAAAAGTGAGGCATCATTCAGATCAGCAGAAAGGCTGACAGACAGTCAGATCCTCTGTGTACCTCACTTGATGTCCTAAAATTCTTTGATATGTATTGTTTTCCTTTGTCTGGAAAAATCCTCTTTCAAATGAGGAAAAACACTGTATTATTATGTGTAAACTCAACACATTCCATAACCCCAACCAGTTTCGCTTATAACGGTTTGGTGGTGTAAAATAATAAATTTTTAAATCATAAAAGATCATTTGAAAAAGACTCGTCCATGTTAAAGTTAACCAGAGGGATAGCAATGAAAACTGAGAAAAGAAAAGTCTACAAGCACATCACTGGTTGTTTGTAAGCAACAGCCATTTCACCTAGGAAGAGCGAGGAATGTTTTCTAAACTGTGATTTGGTGTTGGGATTTGGGGTTTAGCTCTCCGCCAGGGAGCCTAATGGAGTATTGTGGTTCCAAATGTGCTGCTGCACCACTCGAGAAAATTCTGCATCATCAGTGGAGGTTTAAAAAAAGGTGCATGCTGCAAGTCCAATGCCTGCCTGGTTACCTATAGTTGGAACTCTAAACCGTGTGTGATTCTTACTCGTTTATGATTACCTTTATCAAAACCCTTGACTCACCTTCTCGTTTGGTCTCAGGTAATCTGCCAATTAGGTTCTGGATCCTTTTATGCTTTGCTTCCTGGTTGCCTCTGTTTCCTGCAAAAACTCAGGTATTACTCTGTGTTTGCTTTCATGTTTGGCAGTCCTAGCTTCTCCCTCTTGCTCAACCAAAAAACCTCATTGTGACATCTCCTTCCTCATATATAATTCCTGACGCTGTGAGGCTCCCTTGGGTCTCTACCTGGACCAAGTTGTCAACTCCTCATCAACTGTGGATCCTACTCACGCCTCCCTGGCAGGTCCATCAACTACTCAGTAAGCACTCATTAGGAATCACCCCCCATATGCTGTTTCCATGCACTCAGCTCCCATCATTCTGTTTTTAGAGCTCCCTTCAACTCGTTTTCTGTTTCCGCCCTCAGATCAGAGACCAACCCTTGCAAAAAAATATATTATTTCTTTTTAAATAAACGTTTCAGCTTTGAAGGCAAGGCAAGTTAAATGGTAAAGTACAATTCAGTACAAAGACAATCCAAGTTCTGAGAGTCAGGCACCTACCCAAAACCGTAAGACTAGTGGTGCAACAGTTTTAAAATGTTCACAATCGCTGGGAGAAGTAAGTAGACCCCTGATATCTTTTGTAAATATATTATGCTTTAAGACAACACTCTAATGGTAGTAACAGCAGTTTCTTTTTAGTGAATTGAATCACCAGAATCAGTTCATTCAAATCATTAATTGATTGACTAATTTAGTTCATACAACTATGTTTTTGATTTTACAAGTAAAACAGCTAAAAGTTGCATTAGTATATTACATGAGTTTTTAAAATAAATGACACAATGCCACTCAGTCTATTTAGTAGGACATGAGTCGCTGACATGATTGATTTGTTCACACAGGGATCCGTTCATGTCACATCATAGCCAGTAAGAGATGGAATGAATAATCCCCTGATTTGTACACTAGGTGAGTGAGTGAGTGAGTGAGTGAGTGAGTGAGTGAGTGAGTGAGTGAGTGAGTGAGTGAGTGAGTGAGTGAGTGAGTGAGTGAGTGAGTGAGTGAGCTCTCAAAACCTTGAAGGAATCAGCAGTATATCCTGTAACTGCTTCCTAGAAAAAGACTCCACTGCAAAATTTCTTTTTGCATCAAATAGGCTTGCTTGGCGAATCTTCATCTGGTCCTTTAGCCATGAGCTTGGTGCCATTGTTCCACTCACACCCAGTTTACACCGACTGGAGCTAAACTGAGAGAATAACATCTTTTAATAAAAGGGATTCAGTTCCATTCGTTCACGTCCTTTCTTGCATTATAAAGCATTCTGTGTACAGCTCATATAATATTGTATTTTTGCTGACTTCCGAAAATAATTCAACATCAGACATTAACGTCTGCTGGCAACATAAGTGATTACACACCTTTGTCAAATGTGTCCATTGGCTTAACTCACACATGGAGTTCACCAGAGCTTCTCAGGTTCCAACAGGAATTTTCAAGTACTCCCTGAAGACATTACGGTGATGAATGTTGGAGGCTTGTGCTGCTGCACTTTTCATTTCACAATGTCCCAAAGATACTAAACGGGACTCAGGTCTGGAGAGATGTTCATGTTGGCATTCATTGTTCCCTGGTTCAACTGTAGCTCCCCACATGTGACAGCAGTTTTGCAGCCCATGACAATCCAACTGTGATGCTTTTCTTTAGACAAGACATATGACAGACCCAAGATGTATGACACTTGTACTTCTCTCTTGGTTGCAACCAAGAGATTGACACTAAGTGTATGTTGTCTTTTTCTGATCATAACACATGGTACCTGTTATCTAGGTTATTTGGCTCTTCTTTAGCAAATTCTTTGCAGGCTTCCTAGTGTACTTCTTTCTCAGACCACTTTGCTGCCCTGTTTGGTCTGAGCATTGAACGGTTGAAACCTCCGTCCCTTTAGAAACATCGATGCTATTCATACCTCTTGTTCCACAAAAATACTTTTGGGGCCGGATTTATC
>NW_015150650.1:511300-531899 GCF_000732505.1 Cyprinodon variegatus
GAAATAGCTCACGTTTTTATACACGCAAACCTTTGATAGATCCGGCCCTTGGTCATTATGCTGAGCATTTAATATCTGTCTGCATTAACTTCTTTGGTGAACCATGGCGAGGTTTGCTCTGACCAAAATGTGTTCTATTAAACTGGTGTGTGGTATTAGCCATCATTAAGAGAGTGGTACAGTAAGAAAATTCATAACTCAGTAAGTGTGGTTTGGTCTCACACAGAGAAATGTGCTCCTCTTATTCCACATCCTCTCTTCCTGCTTTTAGTTGGCACTGCCACTCATTTACACAGCATGCAACAGCATTTGCTCCAGGAGAAAGAAGAGGGCATGTAGGCAGTCAGATGATCTGCGGCATGACATAGTAACCTGCTGATCCTCGTGGACGAATTGGTGGGCATCAGGTAGAGGGTCTGACCTTCAAGAGTGGAGGAGGTACCATTCTCCTTGGTGTTGAGAAAACGATCTGCTATAAGGACTATGTCCTGGAAAAGGTATTGACAATATGTTTCACCAAAAGGCTGACTCCTTTTTTATCTCCTTAAGCAGCAGTGGGAAGGGCAAGACTCCCAGACTGTCCAGGAGGTTAGTGCCTCCTCCACTGGCTTCTCAATCCAGTGATTTATTGACTTATGTGGTTGTTTGGCTGCAGGGCCTGGATTCTTTTTGGATTATTCAGTTAAATTTTAAATCTTAGAGTGCAACTAAATTGCAAACGGGCAGACAGAAGCAGTATGCAAGGTGAGAAGTTATAATAAAGGAAACCAAAGGAAACCATGCACGACATGAAGGCGGCAAGGAGCCAAGCAGGGACAGCCATGCACAGGAACAGGCAAAATATGAAATACGAACTGAACCACTATGTTCTAGCCACACACAAAATGAAACTAGAAAAATAAATAGCAGGGTGAACAGGTGAGAAGCATAACTTCAATGAGCCAGCAACAATTGGAAGGAATTAGTTTAATTGCATGCTGACTGTGGCTTAGGATGAGTAACTGAAAACAGAAAATACGGTAAGAACTTGAGGGAAAATGTCTGATGGATATCTAACAGAAAAAAATAAAGAACATAAGAATTAAACTCACAACGTTAACCAGTAAATACCATGAAATATTGTATATAGGTTTAATAAAAGTAAAATCCAACTTTGATGGCATAAGAATTGCAGTCATTTTTACCCTGACCATGCCATTATCGATTATAAGTGATTTATATAAAAAAAAATCCAAGCATTTTGAATTATACAGAAATCTTCTTGTTGGTTTGTTATCAAAGTGTAACGGTGATCATGTTGTAGGGAAGCCTAATTAGTGAATAAATTGGGAAACTGATTCATTAATATTGTCACAACTCAGAACTTTGGACCCTGAATTTGAGGCAGGCTGACTGAGTGATTTGCAATAGTGTTTATTGACAACACATCGCATCTGTGACTCTGCAGCAAGGGGGAAAAAGACCGGAATCTTTATTTGCAATGTTACCTTTGATGTTTTGCAGCAGCAGCATAGATCCACTGTCAAGATGTTTATCATGTTCTGAGACCCGTGGATGTATTTTATTTATTTTTTTTTTCTATTTCTTTTTGATCATGCATGTTTTTAGTGTAAATATGTTAATGTAAACACATTGCGTTCTTAACTGTGCATTTCCTCATATTTCACTGACGAGTGCTGTACTGTAAACCTTTTAAAAGCCCCCAGATGACTAATAGGACAGACAAAGACTATTGTAGATTGGGCTCATACCCCAGAGCCAGTGGTCTACCAGCCCATAGATTATTTTCTATGCTGATTTATAGGATTTTACTCCCACATACAGAAAATTGGTGGTGTTAACCTTTTGGAATTCAGCTCAGAGCCTCTTCCGATGTTTCACTCCCTCCTGGCATGCACTCTCTTCTGATCTCTCTCAATGCAAGGACTGATGATAATAGTGTTGGTATAACCTGAGGCCATGAGGTAAAACTGAGTGTTTATTTTTTCTTTAAAAAGCAGTGATACTACTCGGTGTTAATTAGGAATTTACAAGAGAAAATACTATAGTTACAAGCTATTCAGAATTCATGCTTTTTTTTTTTTACCTCAAAAGCTTTTAAGGATACAGCACACAAATACATCCAGTCTGAGTGCTCCTATTATATATTAATAGTATTTGTTTTAATTGTCTTACTTTTTGGCTTCACTTCAACATTTTGTCATGCTTAGTTATAACAGTAGATCCAGTAGGTATTGTTTTCCCTTACAGTGTCAAGGAAAATTAGCTTTTCTTCCATAGTTACCACTATATTAGCTTTTGTACACGATGTATAGATATTAAAACACACCAATGTTACTAATTATAAAAAAAAATAAAAAAAAAATGTTAGAGTTGTTTAACCGATATAGTATTTAATGGGCATTTAATGCAAAATGGGATGTTTTTTGTTTTTTTTTTTTAATCAAAAGTGTTTTTTTTTTTTCCACACAAAAGACAAGCTTATTACATAAAAAGCAAAGTAGACTCATGTTCTTTTTGTTAGAGGGTACAAACCCACAAAAAATAGATTCACCAGATAAAATAAATCTTTTAAGTAACAGTAGGTTTTCTTTTGAATAGTTACAAGTGTGATCATTCATAATCAAAATAACATAATAACCACAAAATTTGTCCCACAGGAAAACCCTCAGTACTCTACAGTTGGTACTTTAAACAATCATATTATCTTAAAACTCTGCACATATACAGGAACTGCATAGTCATACAATTTTCTCTAATATTCACCTGTATAACTGACCCTTATAATTTACCATCTTACATTTGGCCCTTGGAAAACCTTAACTATTTGTCTGTAACTGCCACCTTTTTTTTAAGGTGAGGCTGTTTTAAGCATCCTTAACTTTGCTGGGGATAGAAAACTGTTAAATTATGCAGACATTATTAAATGTTGAAAATAATGCAGTTACAACCTTTAATGGAAAATGTTTAAGCATAAGGATACAGAAAGACAGATGTTTTAACAGCATTTTTAGAAGCATGAAAACATTTTAACCTACTTAAAAGCCCCATCCAGACAAATAATCAAATGTATACTACAGGCATCTTTTGCAGTCAGGGGTCCCCTCATGAAGAAGTTTCTGAGAAACTGATTGCGTTTGAGAAGAGCTCCCAGAAGAATAAGTTTTTTGTTTTTCTTTTACAGCCTCATGGTCATTCTGAGAAACTCCCTGTGGCTCCATCATTGTCCAATAACCTATAACCCATAACCGACTGCACCAGGCATGTACAACATCGCTCCTTGAGGGCCACTGTCCTACAGGTTTCTGATTTGGGTCTTTTTTACTTCACTTTGTACAGATGTAGCTAAAGATTTTTGCTCTAAAAACTTCATGTAAAATAAGTGTGATGCAAGAGGCGATCGTTGAATTGATAGCACCTTGGGCAACTTCTCAAGAAAGTCATTTTTGTGCTAATGATTTTTCTGCCAAACAATACTGCATATGCTACTTTTCTGAATTTGTAAAACAAAGTTAATATATTATGCTTCAGGTCAGAAACTTCTTCTGAGTTGTGTGCTTGAATTTCTTCTTGGACTGTGAGCCAAAAAAGTGAAAATCCCTATGTTGCAGTCAATAAATCACAATATGATGAGCTTTTCCCTTCCCTTCCAATACCAAACAAAAATAACCCTAGGATAGGTTCAGAGTATAATGCAGTCAGATTCTTGGAAGCAGCATTCTCAATCCATTTTAAATGTCGCATGCTAATTTGCTTACTTTTCTGAAGAACAAGAAGCCAATACCTTGGCCAATAGTCTGATTAAAGTCTTGCAGAAATGTGTCCTTAGCCACTATTTAGACAGCACAGACATTCACACATAGGACCATGTACATTTACATGCAAATTAGTGCCAAAACAAGTAAAGTATGTATATATACTTACACACACATAAATTTACACACAAAAAAAAAACTCTTCCTCACCCATCGCGGGTGGTCTTCCCCCACTTTTATTCCTGCAAGCTCGGGGCCTCTACCAGAGACCTGGGAGCTTGAGAGTTCTGCGCAGTATCTTTGCTGTATATATATATATATATATATATATATTTATATATATATATATATATGCATATTTATTTATGTATTTATTTTTCGTTAGGTTGCTTTGTTGCTAAAAAATACATAGCTAAGAAACAATAAATATTTTTTTATAGTTATCATTTTCATTTTAATGTTTAATCTCATTACAATGTCCCTTTAAAAGGCAGAGTTTAGTAAATACGGGTATTTCACAAAATCTATACGAGAAGCTTGCAATCACTTATGTTCACACATAAAGCCCTTTTGTCATTGCTTCTTTTACAAAAACACACACAAAAATGAGAAAGTCTTGCTGGCAGTGGAGATCAAAGTGTTCAGATGGCTGGACTAGAACTTACTTTTGGCACAAAATAACATGCTGGCCTTGTTAACTCAATGCCACTGCCTGAAAACCAGCAGCCCAGAATCCAGACTTTCACAATCTGCTGTGGACAAAAACACTATGTCCATCACTGCCAGAGAATACGAGCCTGTGCAGTATGAATGGGCTTGGAATATAAGCATGCTGCCATTTGCCTGGATATAAAAAGAAAAGAACTGGAGGACCAGAAGCAGACAACATCAAAGCCACCTATCTGCCCCTCCTGTTCAAGCTCCCTCTTGCATGATTGTAATTAAAGATAGAGACGAACACAAGCAGCATGTCTCCCTGAGAAAATAATTATGTGGCTCTGCCAATGAAGAGGTTATGTGGGAGGTGCAGGGAGGAGGAGGGAGGTGGAGGGGAAGGCTGCACAGTAGTTAAGGTGTGTGAGAGAGAGAGAGCCACAGGGGACTGCAGTGGCTGAGGTTGCAGAGGTTGCTGAGGACTGCGGGTCACCGCTGTTCTCTGCACAAAAACACCTAAATGAAGACACTCAAAAATCCCTGATGGCTGATTAGAAGGCAGAACAACAGAAATAGATAGAGTAAAAGAGGTTAGAGGTTACTCTTTGTGCAACAGAGTGTCCTTTAAACCCATTTCCCTTTGGAGACCTGTCAGGGGGAAATAATTCAAGGAAAGTTAAAATGTTTCTGCAGGAAAGGATCAAGAAGGCGTGTATTTTAATCTCCTGAAAACCATCAATGTGGGTAAAGTTGTCCTCCAGACATTAATCCAAAATAATGCACTTAGCTGCTTCATCCTGTGATTTGTTATTGATATGTTTGCAGCATAAAAAGGTTGACCTGACATGATGAAAGTGATGTCAGAATCTAATTTGTGACAGTAAACAATAATCCGCCCAGCAGGATCTGACCACCTAGTTGATTTTCACTGAAAAAATAAACAAATAAAGAACCTCTGCTCAATTTGAAATGATGTCAATGTACCTCTACTGCTTGAAGGAGAGATGTAAAATCATTAATGTTATATAACATGAAGGGGGAAAAATAAAGGCACAAACAGGATATTTTTAACTAAAGCTTACCTTTTATTTCAAATAACACTTGATGATGATGATGATTTAATTTCAACAGAGATAGGGTACAGCATTACGTTGACCTAAAAACAGGGAATATGCATGGTGCCAGGTTATAGCAAATCCTCACCTGTAGTCCCTTGACAGGTTGATGTTAATTACAATTAACTGTGACCAATATACTTACCAAATTAACCAACTATATTTCCTTTCACACACATTTATTCATTTGTCCTGGCCATGGAACACTGGATCAGCTCTACACCCTCAGCGGGATGCTGGAGGGTGCATAGGAGTTTGCCCAACCAGTCTGCATGTGTTTTGTGGATCTGGAGAAGGCATTCGACCGTGTCCCTCGGGGGGTCCTGTGGGGGGTACTCCAGGAGCATAGAGTACCGGGACCTTTAATAGGGGCTTTTAGGTCTCTGTATGACCGGTGTCAGGTCTTATATTTTGGAATCCCTGCTTGAAACACAGTAATGTGCTGTAGAGGTTTTGGTGCTTGGATGATCCCAGGGGCTTAAATTTTCCTAGTTGGATTTCCTAAATTCCTAAATTCACAACATGTCATCTCAAGGCACTTTAAATACCATTTAAATGCCAAATACCATTGTAAAGAACCAAAGGAATATTTTCAGCTGAAGTGTGGTAAGATGTCGCACCCAATGTTATTCAAACATAAATAAAAACAACAATTTTACTTGCTCTATAACACATAAGATGTATAAATATAATTTTAGTTTCTTTAATAGCAAACAAAAAAGCTTACTATTATTAAAAAGCACTGGATTTAAAAATAAGAATTGAAGAAGTGTCCAGTATAGAATTCAAATGGTGTTCATACTTTGATAATTTATAAAGTACAAAAATAAAATATTTATAAATAGTCAAGGCTGTTTTTTTTTTTTTTTTAGAATATTTTAAGACTAAAAAAAGAAGAATTCAAATCATCTGGAGTTTTTTTTTACAAGAAATTACAGTGTAGAAATTTTAATTATTTGCTCCATAGAGTTAAAGTTTATGTTGCAACTCTGCAAAGAAAACAATTAATTTTTCATTATTCAGCTTTCAGTCATTTCAAATGAGGATATACAATTAAAAAAAAAAGCTCTGTGCCATATTACAGTTAAACCACATAGACATAAACCTTTCGCTTAGTCCTTCCTGTAAATCTCCATCGATGTATTTGATAGTGAACCCAAATTGTACCCAAACACTTATTTAATTTCTGCCTTTTTAAAGGTTGTACAGCAGAATGCCAATTTATTGCCTTACACTGGAAAAACGATCTAGAAATAAGTAAAAATATCTTAAATGAAGTGTATTTCCCCTTAATTTGAGTAGGTACTGTAAATGAGATAGTTTGCCAACGGAATGAGTATTTTTACTCTGATAAATAAGATAATTAGATAATATGCACTTGAAATTAAACAATGCCATTCTGTTTTCTTATTCTAAGTGTAAATTGCCTTGTTCCATTGGCAAGAGGTATCTTTCACTACCTTAATCCAAGGGCAAATGCACTTATTTTAAGAAAAAAATGACTCGTCTAGATTTTCATTTTTTCCAGTGTATATACGTAGATGCTCAGCATAGGTGCAGATGTGTATGTTGAACCTAGAGTGCCAGATCACATCCTTTTTTTTTTCTTTTTACAAAAATACGTCTGTGTGAAACAGACATTGACAATAAAATATATAAAACAAGAGAGTGGTCTGGAAAGAAACCAATTCATTGACATTAACTGGCATTCTTTTTCCATTAGCATGTTGGCCATTAGAAAAGCTTAAAAGGTACTTTCATTGAAATCTTGAAAAAAAAACAATATGCTCCCTGCAAAATTAAACTTCACTATTTCTTCTTAGTTTTTAAGCTTATTGCAGAGGTAGTATAATTGCAGCAAACACTACATATTTTATTTCTAAATCAAACATTTCCATTCATTCTTTGTGTGGTTCCATTCCCAGTATTCAATGTCTTAGAATTCAACCATAAGTTTTAAAACCTTTCTAATGAAAATAAAAGAGGCAGAAAGTCTAGTACATTTGCATAAATAAAAACAAACATAAGAAAGTGTGTTTGAACTAGAGATTGCTTGCTCATGCCATTTCTCAGGCATGGCATCTACTTTATGTAGAAGGGTAGGAAAGTCAATTGAAAGTTAATTCTAGTGTGTTTGATTAATGGGCGCTGGAGGAGGCGCTCTAATCTGTTCAACTGTTTCATTTCGAGCGACACACAAGTAATTATTCCCTGCTTTCTCCCAGAGTAAATGTTTTTGTTGTGCATTGCCCTCTTCTGACAACAGCTGTCTTTTCAGGCATCCTCCCCAGAATGTGAGGTGAGTATTTACTGGGACTGTAGTCTGTGCTTTTGTTAACAGATGAACAGTTCTGGAAATTCTGAAAAGAGAACAAAAAATAAAGTGAAAGAAAGGAGGATTTTAGACTGTTAGTGCTGAATGTGATGCTGAGACTATGTTATTTGGAAAGTAGCAGTAGAGCACCAAGCAAAAAAGAAGAATATGTCAAATCATTCTATTCAACCAACTTGTGCACCTTAGTAATTCAATTCCTAATATGTTTTTATGTGATAGACCAAAAAACAAAGCAATGCATGACTGGGAAAATGAAAAAATACATGCACACTTTTTGAAATTGATATCGGAAAACTGTGGCTGTATTTAAATACAACTGCAACTGGCTGTGTGTTTCCTGGTCGCCTTTTACAGTTGCTTGAACCCCATTTGGCCTCAGCAGATGGCCGCTCACACTGAGTCTGGTTCTGCTGGCGGTTTCTTCCTGTTAAAAGGGAGTTTTTCCTCTCCACTGTCGCTACAAGCATGCTTAGTGTGAGGGATTGCATTTGAGTCAATGAGTCAATGCAATCAAATGGTTTTCCTTAGATAGAAAACTTTAAATCAATTTGACTGTATGATCTGGTTGAACTGTAAAGTGCCTTGAGATTACTTGTGTTGTGAATTGGCGCTATATAAATGAACTGAATTGAATTGGAGTTCCTTTGTAATCTGATACCCAGAGCCAAGAGGACTGTTGTTTGGCCCCTAAATTGTATATAGCTCCAATTGTCTCTTTATCAAACCTCAACTGCTTCCCTGTATTTAAGGAAAGCAGCCCTGCAGCATGATGCTGCCATACAAACTGAATCTGTTTTATCAAAGCATATTTTTGTTATATGTTAGCTGCGATTCTACCATTGGATGGGGCATTCTCTGCAACAGTTCTTTGCACTTTATTAAAACTATGGTTTCACTCTCTTCTCTATGTAATACTTGCCTTGCCCACTCTAACAGTTTGCTAAGAAGTTTGGAGTAAAATGGGGTTGGTAGCAATTAAGTTGTGCCCGTGATGTGTTAAAATGTTAAAAAGCTCAACATGAGAGTGTCTTTCTTGTACTTGCCACATGTGGCGAGATCTCAATTAATGAAAAGAAAGACAGTTTTTAGTTATTAACAGTAAATGCAACAGATGTTGACACTTGAATTACAGCTGTGCCTTCTGTGCAAACATACCTAATGTTTTGTCTAGCTCAGCTCCCTAACAAAACATTTTTTTTTATTTGCTAATCCTGTCTGCATCCCTGCACTTGGGGTTTCCAGCCCAGCAACTTTCTGCAAAGAGCACAGATGTAGCTTATGCTGTTTTCTGGTGCATGCAAAGGTCTCTGTGCACAAACCACATGAATATGGTCTTATGAACCTCCAATGGTTAGAAATCAGCCTGATTTCTGTTTAATCATATTAATGGTTTTGAAGTTTTTCTTATTGGATTTCATTTAAACATTGAATCATCTCTCTGAAGATGTTTTCCCATGCTCCCCCTTCCTTCCAACTGCTAATCTTACTGTCTCTTTCCATAAAACCTCCTCCCTGCTTGAGTGGCCAAACTAGGCTTTAATAGAAAATGAGACCATAAATGATTTAATATCCCTGACTGAATAAGGTTTTTCATTTTACCACAGACAAGGGAATTCATTTTGCATTGGGCAAAAATCATGCAGCACCATCAACAATGTTACAAGATATTTATGGCTTTCCACTAATTCCATTTCCTTGACTTGCACCCCTCCAAGTCCTGCTGCATAGTGTGATGATAACGCTCGCACCACAGTCCATCACACCAAGACATGAAAACATCAAAACACATTCACAACATGCTTACTCTTCCATAATAAAGCAATATGAGCCAGTGTGATGCACTGTGGAAACATGACAAGTGGATTCATTAGCTTCGGGCTGATATTTTATGCATATCCAGCTCTTCTACACCATTTCCTCTCCTCTTATTATTACATTTCGCCCATGAATGAAAAAAAATGTGGAAAAACAACAGATAACCTCCTGGCATGAAGGATGGACTGTTGCTCTTTCACTGCCTCATCTCTGCAGAGGCATGCAGGATGCATAGAAGGTAATTGTCCTCTGTTACCACTGAGAGGAAATACAATACTTTTAAAGTAGCAGCAGTGAATGAACACAAAGACATGCCTTTTAATTTGTGATATTTTCCCCTTTAGCAGGTTTTCAGTTTATCTCAGCTTGATTTACTTTGTTAGAAATATATTACCTTTAAGTATTTCACTTAAATTAAATTAAAGTTTTAATTTTGATGCAAGACTCAAGGGGTGGGAGATATATCATGTGAGATAAACACTTTCTGAAATAATAATGCCTTATCTTTTACTGATTTATTCCAGATTATAGATCCACAAGGGCAGCAGGCCATGGCAAAACATTGTGCCCTCCAACTAATATAAAAAAGAAACACCAAAAGATAAAAAGGGTATTTATTTCCGTTTTGTAAAATCAGCTTAAACTGATACGGTGCAGCAGTTACTTCAAAACAGCTACAAGTGTTAAATTGATTAGACAAACTAAGACGAGATCTAGAAAAGCGAAAGTGATGCAAAATAGTTTAAGATTATGCAAAACATCCCTTGGAAACATCAAAGAAAAGAAAATGGTAGCGTAGTTTTAAGCTCTTTAAAATGGTGACAAATGATTTACATGTGGTAGAATAAAAAATATCTGTTTTATTACTTCCTTACCAAGTCAGGTAAGTATCCAACATTTCATTCTTAACAAATTCTTTTAACAGACAGTATCTTGTTCTCTTAGATTTTGTTGTCCCACTAAGTTATACAAGTCCTACTTCATTAGAGGCCCCTTAGATATTTTTTAAAAGTCACCTGCAAATTTCCGCATTTTTTTGGTAATTAGTGACAAATTAGAGATGTGGAAACATATATTTTTTTTATGTATTCTACACTCAAATTCCTTCCTTTTTAGATAAAAAAGCAAACTTTTATTTTTCATTGAAGTTTTGTAATAGCACAAGTTAATGTGATGGACAAAAACTGCAGCATTATTATTATGACGAAAAAAAATGCTTGCAAAAAAATGTTAATTGAAAAAAGAAAAAGTGCGCCATGTGAAAGCTCCAAATTAGATCCTACCAGTATGCAATTTTACACAAATCTAACTGTTGTGAGAAGGATTAGTTGGGTCTTTAGAAAACAGTTATCATATAGTTAAAAGTTGATTAAGATAAAATAAAGAAAGAGTTTAAAGAAGGATTGGGTTATAAAACAATATCCCAAATTGAATGAGCACTGTTCAATCCATAATCAGAAAATCTATAGAAAATGGCATGACTGCATAACTACATAATTAGGCCTGGCAGTACACTTATAAGTACAATTATAGAGAAGTCAAGCACAAGGTGCTTTGTTCAGACAACTAAACCAGGGGCCTACATAGGCAGAGATCCACACGCTGCTGATCTATGGAGGGGGCAAATATATGTCATGAATGCCAAAAAGAGGATCTTTATGGAAGAGATGCAAGAACAAAACTATTTTTGAATAAAGCCTTAAGAGGAGTAGAGTAAAAGTAATGTAGGGATCGCAAGCATAATTTAGAAAAAGATTAACTCCTCAAATAAGACAAAAAAAATGCAGTTAGAACTACAAGTGAAAGAGCAAAACTGCCATTTCACATCAATATAAACACTCCTTCTACACAGTAAGACAAAGATGTGAGAGTACCATGTTATGGGGGCGTTTTCCTTCAGAAGTTCTTCACCAATTTATTCTTCAGTAGGGGCTTCGTAGCTGGTCAGAAAAAAAATGTGTAATAAATACTATTAGAGGCCATCAAAAGGCTAAAGATTAGGGAGGTTCTCTGTCATTATGAGCGCAACGCTTAAGCTACATTCTTTACATCAAAGCATCTTCAAAAGTTAAATTGGTCAAGCCAAAATACAGATTTTAATGAATTAGCATAATGGAGACTTGAAAATTCATGATCATAGGTTTTATTTATTATGTTAGCTACACTTGAGAAATTATAGAAATATAAATGATCTCAGAAATAAAAGAAAAACTTAATTTGCAGCTCAACTTGCAGCACAATATTGTAGGAATTGGTACAATTTTGTTCTGCAGTTTTGGAATTTAACTTCTAAAAATAAAGAAATTTAACTGTTAATTTTCTGTTCTTTTATCTCATGGAACATCCCAAAAAATAAACAAAGTCTATAATATATTAGAATAGAATACAAAATACCTTTATTGACCCAGAATGGGGAAATTCTGCTGTTTACAGCAGCAAAAAAAAAAAAAAACATAGAAAAAATTGTCACACAAATATGGACCTTAGAAAACATGACATGAAGAGTTAAGAAAATAAACAAATTAAATACTGTACTATAAAGTGTTTTAACAATATACTGTACTGAGAAAAAAAAAAAACAATATACAGCTATTGACATTTTTACAGTAATTGATATAATTACAATATGAAAAATAAATAAATAAATATAAAAACATGACTATTAGGTTAATCGGCTTCTCTAAATGATCCTAAGGTGTGAGTTTGTGTGTGAATGCTTGTTTGTCCTGTGATGGACTGGCGACCTGTCCAGGGTGTATCATGCCTCTGGTCCATTGACAGCACCAGCACCCCTCGCAACCCTATCGGGGATATGTATGACAGAAATTGATGGATGAAATGAGGGTATAAATACTGTAGCTTTACAGGGCACCATGTTGTTGTTTTACTTTGATCATGACTAAATTCATTCTTTGTTGACGCTAACTGGTCTATGCTGCACAAGTTTAACTGTGCCTCCCACACATTGGCATCTGCTTGTTCTTGGATGAAATTAGAATTTTCTTCATTGTCTTCTCTCTGAGGAAATTGCCAGGGAAACGTGATTCTGAGAGGTATTGTATTTCTAGTAATCCTTAGCACCCACACTGTACCACAAACTGCTGACTGTTACACAAGGCAACAAAGTCAGTGTCCTACATACTGCTATGAGTTATTTAAATACAAAGACTTATAAATCCAAGAGCAAAGCAAAAACATTTTTTTTTTCATTTACTCGATGATTTAATTTGTTTTTATGTGAATTATTAACAAGCTCAATGCAATTTTTATTAGGGGTGGGGGGTATTCCTTTTACTTGAAGGTTGGATATAGGGTAACGAAGGTGATGTTTATTTAGCTATTTTTTTATTATCATGTACTTCATTATTTCATTTAATAAATGTGATATCTCTTAAGAAGATAAATTGTAATATCTCTATGACTGATTTAAGCATGTTAATGCATTTTTTTCATGACACTGATTCTTGTTAGGTGTCAGCAGGCCAGAGTCAAACAACAGCACTCTGCCTGTGTGTCCTGTCTGTCCCCGATAGACCCCCCCTACAGTCAACAAGGTAGCAATTGAAATGGCAGTTGGAAGGCCTCTCAAGCTGATTGAGTAAAGCTTATTATCCTCAGCCGTCACAATGAATCCATTTCATCAGCACAACAGCTCTCTATATCAACTGTCGCAACTCATCTCATCCAATTGAATTTCACACAAACCATTTGTAAAGGCTGACAACCTTGATGTGGCGCAGTCTCTTTTAAGCAGATTAACTTACACTCTGGTGAAACCTGGTTTGTCGTATTTGGTCAATGGCAATTAAATGACTGTATAATTTAAGTAACGTCACCAAGTAATAAGTCTCAGGTGCTCCACTACTTCCCTGAAGGTGCCTCAGAGTTGCAGAATATATCAATCGTAGTGCTCATATTGTCGCATTTATATATTTTACTAGAAAAGGTGGATCTAAGTCGCTTAACTGCCAAAATTGACGACAACTTATTCCTAATGAAATTTGTTTAAAGGATACTTTTGCTGTTTTCGCATTGTTTCCTAGCTTGCCATGCTTGCTGGATTTTTACAAAAATAACTTTTATGGGGGACAAAACAGAAATTAGTCAGTCAGTTTATGAAACATCAGGTCCTGCTACATCTTTGGAGTATGGGAATCACTCTTCTGCCCAAAATAGTCCATTTACGTTGGAATTAAGGGTGTGAAGTTAGCATAGTTCATGGGCTGTTACTTTTTCTGTGATGTTGCTGTCTCATTTTAATCTATTTCAGGTTACAGTATAATTAGCCATCAGAAATTCAGTTCCCTCTCTGTGCGCCCAAAGATTTAATTATTAGATAAATTAATTTATTATGTAAGGCTATAAAGTTTAACCTCAGATTCCAGCGTTCAGAATTCTGAGGTGAGGTGAGACGCGCACCTGCACGTTCAGACCAAACCAGATGAAAGTGCGCATTAAGCGTCTGCTCTGCCAATAATGCAAGCGTAGAAGAAGAAATGTGCTGTTTACCTGTGCAAAGAAAGAAACAACGAAAGAAAAATGTCTGAGGACTTCAGTGTTGAGGAAGAGCATGAGTTCTTTGCTGAGCTGAATGCGCACTTTCATCTGGTTTGGTCTGCCGCGGTTTCCGTAGCGTCGTGAACGCGCTTTCAGGAAATCCTATACACTACTGTTTATGCTCTAAAAACATTCTAAATGACTTTGTTTCGAGTAAATTCTGGATGCTACCCACTCAGGACACTTGGAATACATTGGACGAGCAGTATGGAGGAATATTGAAACGTTTTTTGTGGACTTTTATGGACCTTTCTGCCTCGGGCACCATAGACCTCCATTATTTGAATGTCAGCAGACAGCAAGAAGCCTCCCAGATCTCCAGATGCATTTGAGATATCAAAAAAGTACTCCAGAGTGTTGTTCAGCATGGGGGTGAGTAGAAAATGAAGGCTAATCATGTTTTGGGTGTACTATTCCTTTAAACATCTAGATAACAAAGTCTTGGCAAAGTTGTGGATGTTTCAGTTACATTTATTTCTGTGGCATTGCTGTAGATGTTCAATAAATCAACAAGTCTTACTGTCTGCGCTAACAGAGTTACATATATTGTAAATGAATATGAAATAAATAGATTTTCATGGTAAAACATGTTAAACAGCAACACCACAATGAAACCGAGGTAAGGTGCTGAATTTGTGGAAGATTTGTGGAAGTATAGGAATACTCACATTTTGGGCACATTTAGGACCCGTTCACACAAACATGGATGTTTCACAATCTGTAGGTTATCTACCCAATGTCCACGTGCAGGTGTGTCATCATGAACAAGAAGTATCTGTATATCTAAAGATTACTCAAACTAATTATTCACATGTCTTTGTTGTGTTTCTATCCAGGAAACCACAACAAAATTACGATTCAAATTTAAGGGATTGAAAAAAAAACGTTAAAAGCCTATTTAATCTCCAGTCCCAATGAGTTTTTTTACAGTTCATGAGTTCTTTGTTTTCATACTGTTATGTATGATTTTATTATACTCATTCCTTGCTCTAACCTTAAACAGAAAATGCATTGAGGTCACAAATTATACAGTTTATTAATATATCTAAGAGCCAAAACGAGAGCAAGTTTTCTTTACACATGAGCTACAGTAGGGATATGAATAAAACTACTTTTGGACAGAATATATTTGAACAAAACTGTGAAAACAGTGCTTTTTTTAGAGAACTTAGATCCTTCCTTGCAAGATACTTCATGTCTTTGTGATTCTATTTATGGAAAGTCCTATCACTTCTGTTGTCATCTGTGGCAGCATAAGACATTTTGCCAAAAATACAGGACACACCCATCATTTTCTGTCAAACAGCGCACATCCGATGTGTCTGGTTGACAGCTTCAACTTAGAAGATTGATCTCCAGCTTTGTTCAAATCTGTTCATTTCAGAAGCATCAATGATTTCTCGATGGGTTTCTCCATGCACACGTCAGCAAAATCAAAATTCAGCCAATGTCTGTTAAAGGCACCAGCTGACATGCATTTATTGAAGTGGCGCAGCCACCTGCCATTTCCTTGATTGTAACCATTCTTCCAGCTGATTTGCCTTAAGACTTAACTGTGCAATTGTGATCAAACTAATTTCATGCAGAATGTATTTATACCGTATACACAGCAGATGTTAAAACCAATCTATGCTGGTTTACGCTTTTACTTTTCAACAGTTCCACTGCAGAAGTATTTGGCAAACATCTAGAGGTACAGCATGTTCTCTTTTCATTTTAAAACAATGATATGAAGAAAACTAAACACCCTCTAACCAATTTGATTAGTTTTCAGGACAAGTACTGCTAAAACGAATGGAGCACGTCCTTGGCCACACAAACCACTGAGCTGAAAGGCTGTTTTCAAAGGATCATAAGCAGATAAAAATTGATCTGTTCACAAAAGTGCTACCAAAACCAAATGCAGGCAGTGTTGTCCTTCATCGATCGCCTCAGTATCACAGCCTTTTAAACAATAGGTGTTATTGTGTATCACCTTGTCTTTTTCTTCAAACTGACATTGTCCTTTGTGAAATGTGATGAAGGCTAGGACATTTTTCAAAATGAATCTAAGATCTTTTTGCGCTCTGAAGCAAAAACATCCTTGCTAACCTGAGAGATGCTGCAGAGATGCAGCATGCGGGTCAAGTTTTAATGTTTTTAAAGGCTCCCAAATGCAAAGACGAGGATGGCAGGATTATGATAAAAAAATTATCACTAAACAACAGAACTGTCTCATAAAAAAGGGAGAGGGCAACAAAGAGTCAGCCATAGAGTAACGGAACCATGGAAAATTTACAATGGGGACTATGATTACAGTTTTCTACACAGGTGAATAAGTGAGCAGATGGGAAACAGCTGTAGAAGGACAGGAAGCCGAGGCATTTACAGGAGGTAAAAGAATTAGTCTAAACCCTGAAATAAAGACTCAGGATTCTTAATTGCAATTAACCATAAAAAATCTGCAAAAAGGAGATTAAAAACGTAAAAAAAAACATTTATATGCAAAACACCCTTAGAAAAAAATCTGTTCATAGAAATGTACTATGCACATTTATGTACATAGCTCAAGTCTTAATGTTATTCCTAGAGCATCACTGTGGCAGAATGTGGACTGTAGTGCGTCTCATTATCATTTGATATGAGACCTGCCAGGTCAACGAATTCTCACACCCAACTCATCTAAAACTGATGCTTGGTCAGGCCCCATGCATGTCAGATACTCACACCACGGCGATACCTTTCTCATCTTTTATTGACAAACAGGATGTATTTAAAGGTTGGGGCAGGAAATTGTGAAAAGTCTATATTAATGTCAAACTGCTACACAAACCTATCCTTATTATCTATCTATCTATCTATCTATCTATCTATCTATCTATCTATCTATCTATCTATCTATCATCTATCTATCTATCTATCTATCTATCTATCTATCTATCTATCTATCTATCTATCTATCTATCTATCTATCTATCTATCTATCTTAAACACAGGCACACTATGTTTATCCCTACTTATCGTTGCATCTGATGGGCTAATCTTTCATCAACGCCGTTACTCTCATCACTGCTTATAAGTCACAAGGCACACTGTTCACAACCTGTCATGCATTTGGAGAATGAAAATATATGAAGAGAGGGTAACCTTCATCGCATCAGCCTCTATATTATACCTAATATTGCGTGTCGAGTTGTGTGTAAGCATATGTTGATTATACATCATATATACAATCTTCACTTGTGTGGATAACAGAGCAGCCGTATGTAAAGAGAGTGAATAAGGCAAGTCTTAGTACACAATTCTGAGGGCTGTCAGTGTTGAAGATCAGAACAGCAAAGAGCTTCACAAACAATTTTTCCAGAAGGGATGGTAGACTTCAGTCTACAAAAAACAGCCTAAAATTGGTTTTAGTGTTAAGATGCTGCAGATAAGTCAGTCATGTAAAAATCTAACGCAACAGCCCTCTGTGTAGAACAATTCTCCATGTTAAGGATCGCCAAACTGTCCAGTACAACAGGGATGTTATCCTTCATATTCTTTAGGAGGATAATCTTAAAGGACTTCATAATGTCAGGAGTGAGTGTGACTTGATGATAATCATTGAGGCAGATCATTGATTTTCTTTTTTTTTCGGGCTTAGGCACAGTGATGGTGAATTTCAGGCATACGAGAAGCTGCAGGAAGGTGGTCAACAGATTAATTTAAAGTCCGACATGATTGTAAAAGTTTAGCCTTCTACCTTTTTGATCTTGATCTTTTTAAGGTGGAGGTCATCTACACTGAGAAAATAGTGCAACCATTTTTGGCAACTACTTAATCATATTTAGTTAATTTAACACATTTTTCTTTCATGGTAGCTGGGTAGGACGTTGTTTTAAAGCAAATAAATATGATGAATTTATTTTGGTATACTTTCGTGATTTTGTTAAAAGAGCTGCCCTCTCCACTTTAAAAAAACTGCGTGTGCAAGACCATTTCTCCTCGTGCTTGCTCTGTTTAAAAGTTGCTCTTCTCATAGCTCATACAAGCTTACTGTGCCCGAACGTCTGCCCTAACCTCTAAATCCCTCAATCTCTCAATCACTATATAGAGCCAGGACTTTATAGTGGACTCAGTCAACTTACCGTTCAGACAGATGATCCCTGCTTTTTGCACTGTTGGTCACTTAACTCCTTCTCCACTGCACGGTGCCTGCGCCATCTTTATTAGTCACCACTGTTGGGGGGCAACTTGCCTATGGCGACAGCGTGCCGCTGTGACAGCAAATCCCATAATGCTTTTCGAGGAGAGCTCTCTGCGCAAAGAATTCCAGGATATATCTGCCTCTTCTAAGGCCTTTCTTTTCTTCTCCTACACTTCGTAGACACTTTTTCTCTTACGACCCTCGGCCATTTTCAAAGAACCGTGGTGAGAAAGGTGAGATTCAATTACAGTCTGAAACCGTAGACTTCCACAGATATACGCCAGAAAGTGTGCATGCACAGAAAAAGATGGCTAACTGGACGAGCACCTAGGACGACCTTAATTTAACATATCAGTAGAATGATTGACAGTTAGGAGGACCACTTATTTAGATGATCCACCCAGAAATAAAAGATCATCTTCTATACCTTTAAGTAGATGCCAAAAAAGAGATAATTTTTTAACTATATACTTCACCTAGACTGAAAGTCCAAGAAATTGTTTTCTGTTGTCAGTATGTGTCCGATTTTAGCATCGTCATTTATAGGAGAAGGTCAGAAAATTGCTTCTATATCCTTTGTTTTATAATGATGATTATAGAGATCGTTAGAGGAAAGGCTACTTTTATAGTAGTTGATGTGTGAGTAAGTCTTCTTAAGTTTTCTGACAGACATGAAGGGAAAATAATTAAGAACAATACAATTACCACATTTTTTTGGAATTGAATTTATGCTTTGCAATCAGTTCTGCTTGTTTGAAGAAAATGCTGCTTTTAAAATATACCAAATGATTCATGCATGAACCTTGAGGCAGTGGTATTTCATTTTACAATTCTCATATCTCTTGCAGTTAAATTCTTTTATCCAACCAAATAGAGACTTGAGCCATTAGAAGAGAATACATAATGAAAATGGGCCCGTGATAGCTGAGGAACAAATACCCCCTGCTGGTATTGCTAATGAGTTTAAACTGAGCACTCAGCCATTTTTGCCTGTTTCCACATATTAATTACATGCAAATGGTTGCTTGCTACACAAGCCCTTGTGAATAAGAGCATAACATATGGCCCACAACTCCACTATACCCTGATTTTCAAGAAGAATTAGCCTTTCATGTGTCAAATGACTTGCAATATTGCAGTACCTTGAGAAAATATTCCTACACCTTATGTTTCAATATTTTGTCATAAACAACCACACAAACTGCAATATGCCTCTATTTTATGTAACAGACCACAAAGCTGTCCAAAAAATTAAATGTTGATTTACAAAGCTTGAGTGTTGCTTTGTCCCCAAAATGTTGCCTTATCTCGTTGTGAGTTTCTGAGCCATTTGAACTATGAGGACACACTGTTAATCAAAATGAAGGTGGGTGTTATTTCCCCAAACAACAAGTTTGCACAATTTTTAGAGTGCCCTTAAAAGAGGTCAAATGAAAATACTAAATCCAAGCAAAAATCATGACTTACCTACTAACTGGTCAAACAAAATAAAATGACAAATACAGGGGACTTAAATACTTGATCAATACAGATCGACACACTTGGGTCGGGAAACATCTGCTGACAAATTATACTAACAAAAACAGCCTAACAAGCAGTTATCTTAAGATTATTAACCTTATAAAAAATAACTAAACAAAAGCAAATTATACAATAACCAGAACGAGCGACTGAAGAGGTCCTCCTGCATGGTGGAGCTCTGCATTATTCAGATATGTAAAGGAACAAAGTACAAATACTTCGTTACTGTACATAAGTACACTCTTTAGGTATCTATACTTTATTCAATTACTTTTTTTTCTTCCTAATTCTGACTTCTACTCATTACATTTTCACACTCATTACATTTTCGCACTTTCTATTCCTTACAGTTTTAAAACAAACGTTACTAGTTACTCTTGGCTTCTGTTTAATGTTTATAAATGTTTATTTCACATCATGTGCGCCATCCAATGCAGATCATTGGCGCCATCACCATCTAGATGACCAAACTGATAATTGAATAATTGAATGTATTGAATGAGTCATATAACACAAACACTCATTGGTTAGCTAAAGGAAATCATCAGAAGCAAACAGGTGTTCTTCAAACTGCAAACGTGAATTGTCTATGCCATGATGCAATGTTTGACTCAGAAAAAAGATGTTGAAATGTCTGAAAGGTCGGACACAGGCGAGAGCATATCGGGAGATGGAGACGGAG
>NW_015150650.1:533514-547329 GCF_000732505.1 Cyprinodon variegatus
GATCGTCGGCTTTTGGATCGATGCATCGATACAAAACGATTATTATTTACACCCCTAATGAGTTATGCAAACAGCAACTTTTAAACAAAGTGTGCACAAGGAGAAATGGGTTCGTGCATGCTCTTGCACGCATTTAACAGGCGTTCTCTCTTGGGAACGGGTACTGGTGTGTGCACATGCATTTTTTTTTTAAAGGAGAGGGTTGGTCTTTTCAACAATTTGCGGAAATCCTCCCCTACACCTTTAAGCCAAAGCAGAAGTGTGTTAGTGATCGCTTTGATAGTAAGGAGGTAGGAAGAAAACATTCAGTTAGTATAGGGACCTTCCAATGTTCCTTTGCTACAGCCATACAGTTACCCACAATTTTTCGGATGGACGTATAGGTACAGCTCACCTTTAACAAAACTATATTATCACTCTACATATACTCTGAGTGACAGAAATATACACACATTCAAATTTTGTGGTTTTTTTTAATGGAGAGCTTCATTTAGCTACATTCTGTTTTTTGTAGTTCTTTCTCAGAATGCTGTAATCCCAAATTGACCAATATTGTCCATGTTCGTGTCCATCGAAGCACAGAAGTCTGGAGTTCCTTTCCTACCTTGGACAGTTCTTACTTTTGAACCTGCAAAAGAAGTGACAATTTCCCCAATTTGGAAAGAACTGAAGTGTGCCTCCCAGACTCTTTCTATCTGCTCTCTCTAGTTTCAGCCCTCAGTCCAAAAAATCCCCTGGTAGCATTGGAAGAACAAGGAAACACAAACATTTAAAAAAAAGTATTTAATTAACAGTAATTTAACTAAATGCGTCTTCTAGAGTTATAACTATTATATAGTATATATTATATATATACTATTCAAGTACTAACAAATAAGTGAAAACACACAAGCCTATATTTTTGTACTACAGCAAATGTGAAAATACAGAAATTCAAAATGATGGTGATGCATGGGATTACAGACAGTGTAGCTGCAGGTGAGGCTGCACTCCACACTCCTTTATCTCTGTCAAATTTTCTGACCACACTGCCTGCCAGCTGAGGTGTGGATCCCAATAAATTATTCTAAAATTGCAGTTTGTAATGTGACAAAATGTAAAAAAAGTTCAAGAGGTGTAAATGATTTAGCAAAACTTTCATTCTAAATTCTATTCTATAGGAATGTGATTTTCAACTAATTTACCCCCCTTAATAGGATAAGCAGCCCCTTTTCAGTCCAGTCTATACTTTTTAACTTTCTTGTAAAGCCTCTGAGCCACAGAAAGGCCTTGGCTCTGGAGGGTGAGATCAATAGCACAGCAAAGCCAGTGGATTTCTCTAAACCTTGCGGTCAAACAAGGCCTTTGATTGGTTTAGTTTATGGGTTTAGCTGGATAAGGAGTTGTAGACGAATAGCTCCAAGCTGCTAAATAATAAAAGGGAAGGTAGAGATAAAGGCTTTAAGCTCCTGAGTGCAGATTCAGCTGTGGTTGGCAGGTGTCCACTCAGCACACTGAAGTGTTAACACCACCACTCACAGGTGGCTGAAATGTACACCATCAGCACCAATCTCCTGGAAATTATGTACAACCTCAGATGTTTTCTGTAACCGATTTGCAAAAAATGTTTTACCCACAAGGAGTGTTTAAAATGTCTATGGCAACAAACATGTTAATGGATTTTAAAATGCTTGCAAAAGCTATTTTGTTTAAAAAAATATATAATAATTGTTTTTATTTGGGTTTGAATTGGTGAAATACATCCACTCTGTGTACCAATGTGGAGAAAAGGCTGGTGCCCCTTTTTATTTTGTGTCTGTAAAATATCTTATGTTATTCTGCTTTCATGTTGTCCTTTATCTTGTAGCACATGGGGTTGTGTTGAAAAACAGTTTTTACTCAGTTTTCAGTGTGATAATAAGAATCAGTGTGATCATAATGTCACATCTATATGAACTGTTTTTGCATTTTGATTAAAATGGGTATATCAAGTTTCCTGTGTTGTTAAAAGCTTCCTTCCTTTTTTCGTTCTTAAGGGTCAACTAATCATCTAAGATAAAAGTTTTTACTTTCTAGGAAATTATTTCAGGGAACCGCAGTGAAAGATGTCCCCCCCACCCCCCACCCCCCCTACTTTTATTCTCATTAAACTGTCAAACTGTCAAGTAAAGAGCAACAAAATGAACTCTGCATTTAACCGATCCGCTGCCATCATGCGGCACCTGGGGAGCAATGTGGGGTTAAGGGGCCTTTGGCAGTCTGTGGTAGTGGGGTTTAAAGTCAGAACTTCAGTATCCCAAGCTCTATGCCCTAACTAATAGGCCACCACTCCCCAGTTGTTATACACAGATAATTAAACAGGAGAAAAATGTGGAACAGTGTTCCACCTGAAGTGGCTGGACTTTGGACTAAAATCACTCCAAAAAAGAGACTACTTTGTCAAAAGCTCAGAAATGAGCTAAAAACAACATTTAAAGTGCTGGAGGCCTTACCTGAGTAAAGGTCAGTCTTCATGAGTCAACAAACATGTAAGAGAAGGAAGAAAATGGCATCCAAGGTATGTGATATTTTAAAAACAGTGAAAAAGAGTAAAAAAAAGCATATCTAACATTCCCATGTTAACATATTAAAGATCCCCAATACTCCATTGTGGAATTATAGAATGTGTTAACAGAAAAACTTTACAAAAAAAGTTTGCAGTTTGTTGAGAACATTTACCATCAGCTTTTGGCATTAAGCACTTAGGTCATGCAGTGACCCAAGCACACCAAGAAGTCACACTCTAAATTATTAACAAAAATGTATGCCATTGAAAGATCTACTTAAATGTATCACTTTCTTACATAGCATGCAGAAACTTTAACTTCCTCCTTAATAATCCAGACAAAAATCCTTTTAAAGATATTACAGCATTCAAACCCTTGTAATTACTGACCATCAGTTTGCAGATATCCACTACTATTAATATTAAGTAATAAGCTAAAAGTATTTAAAAATGACTCCAATCTTATTCTGTATGAGATTCAAGTCGAGACTGTGGGTCAGACACTTCAAAATGTTTTGCTTACAATCAGGAGAAACATACATACGGAAAAACAAAAAGCTTGTATTTAACAGCCATTTTCTGTACCGCCTTGCTTTAACCATATATTTGTCTGGGTGATCAAGAATTTTAGCTCAATAGAAGACAAGGATGTTTATTGCCATTATACATTTTTATATAAATATTCCTCAGTTATTTGCTAGACACATTGCAATGGTCTTTTATCCCTAAACTGCCATAATCTACTCTTGTTTTATTGTTTGTTTCACCCATCTCATTTCCATATACTCTTTACATCTCCGATTTATTTAGGTTTCAGTATTTTCTGGGTTTTGTCCTTGTATTGTCAACAGCCTTAGTTTATTTAATCTAATCCTTCTAAACATCAGAAACACTTTAATCTCTCTAAAAACTTTATGGGTTTTTTTATATTGATGTTTTTATATTATATTGATGGCTTTTACTGAGAGTCAAATGAGAACTAATTTATTTTTTAAATCGTTTCTATTTTTAAAAGGTCTTACAGGATTTTTTTTTTCTCATAGGGTGATCGGTGGGGCTGACAGCATGTGTTTAGGTCTCTCAAAAACACAAAAGAATTTTTCCAACTTCTCATTGGCAAGTACTCAGCAGGCAGGATCTGAGTGCAGCAAACTACTATGCTAAAAGCTTTCCTTTCTATACCAGCTTTCAGTTTTTACCTTAATACTATAAGGTCATTGCAGTAGTTCTGTTATATTCTGATTCTTGAAACATATAATCTTTAGTCTTTTAATTTTTATGGTGATTGTGGTATTTTACATTTTACCTTTAAATTATGAACACCTTCTGACATTCTACAGAGCCTAAGTTCACTAAATGCATTTGGTGGAATGTCATTCTAATTCTCAGCATACGCACTTACCCCTCAAACATCAGGAACAAATCATTTTGATGTGTTGCATGAAATGTCAGTATCCTGTGCAAGAGCCTCTGCTTTCTGCTTTAGTATCTGTTCTGGCCTCCATTATTTCAGGCTTACCTGCCTTTTTTTTCACATTTGTGTCTTTTTTTCTTAAGAACACTTATATTTACAAAGTCCTTACACAAATCTGAACATTATATGAAAGGAATGTAGCATCATACTGTACCATTTTATCCACTTACATATTATTATACCTGAAAGAAATCAGTTATATTTCTGACTTTATCAGCATGCTTACTATCCAGTCCTATTTGCAGCTATTGTATTTGACCTGAGACCTGATATTGATGATGAAAACATAAATAGAATGAAAAACTTGGGATTTTTGAAACTCTGCATTTTTATAATACCAAGTGTACCTTGAAATTTGAAACCTGCCCATACCTACTTGTAACAAAACCTGCAGGAAAAACTAGAGAGAAATTAGATTAAAACATGTTAAAGGGATAATATGTAACAATTTCTCTTTTTTACATCGTAAAATAAATCGCTGCATTTACATATTTGTTATTCTTTCTGTATTATTCCTCCACCAATAATGAGATGCCTTTTCATAAGTGAACAATTTTGTGTTATTTCGTGCATTAAGCAGGTCAACCATTTACGCCATGACAGTCATGAAAGTACAGACACCAACACGGGCTAAAAAAGGAAGAATACGTGGAGTAATATTGCCTTTCCCTTGCTGGCAGTTCAGTGTGATCGAGAGGTAATGGTTCAGACCATTTGGAGACTCTAACCCAACAAAAAAAGTTTACACTAATGGAGCGCAATGCAGCACCATGCACATGCAATGACAGCAAAATAAATGGTTTCACTATCCCCAAGAATGCGAAAAGGAGAACATGGGGCAAGATAGACATGGGGCAAGCCTTTTTTAAGTGGAAGGAGCTGACAAAGGGGAAACATTTAAATCTTTCAGATGCTAAAGCTACCTTGACAAGTAACTGAACT
This sequence comes from Cyprinodon variegatus, assembly GCF_000732505.1. NCBI lineage: Eukaryota > Metazoa > Chordata > Actinopteri > Cyprinodontiformes > Cyprinodontidae > Cyprinodon > Cyprinodon variegatus. The sequence goes on from NW_015150650.1 coordinate 538,455, forward strand.
GTATTGCCTAAATTAGCACAAAGCTAGCCTTTTCCATTCAGTTAAATTACACAGTATTGCTCACTACCATAGAAAGCATAACAGTAGATCCTGCAAATATCTTGGTATAGAATTGTTGATTTATGTCGGTTTAGTAGCTTTCAAAGCCGCAGTGAATGCAGGCTTTTCTCACAGTAAATAGCAGCTAATAGGGACTTTCCGTCATCTTTCAGTCTGCCTTCATTGTGAAAACTGCAGCTGTGTTGTTGCATTTGATTGAGGCTACAGCAGCACTGATTACCAACAGCATGGAGCACAATAATTAGAACTGACAGCTGCAGGAGACTACAGCAATAGATTGGTAGTTTTGAGCTTGAATCAGAGAAATGGTCAGTTGTCACAGCCAGGAGGTCAGAGATCCGGTGGGCTGCCAAAGGACAGTCAAAGACTCAGATAACAGTTCCAGGTTCCATACACAATGGAGCTGACAGGCTGGAGGAGAGCAGGCAGACTCAGTGGTTGGGAAATGGTTCAGGTCAGTAAACAACAGGCAGAGATCAGGCAGGAGTCAGAAGACAGGTCAGGCAAACAGATCAGAGGGGAACAGGCAGGCTCAGAGTTCGATGGAAAACAGGTCAGGATCAGGCAGTCAGAACAAAAGTACACTAGAGTAAGTCTCACCACAAAAATCAAAATAATCCAGCACTGATGACCTGTCTGAATGCTGATTAAATGGAGGCTAATGCAGGTGGATCAGATAAGCATGTAATGAAAACTGGGCGGAGCTAAGCAGGTGTGTGAAATGAATGATCAGACCAAACATCAGTGCCAACAACATGACTGAAAATACATGTTCTTCATGCAACATGAATAAACTTCAGCTACTAGGTAGCAAATAAAAAGGACAATCGCCATATTTATTTATTTTTTTATTCGTTTTACAGATAAGAAATGAACAAAATAATCTTAGTACACCATTTATTATGTGGGACCAAATAAGCTGAGTTCCAGAAGAAACCTGTGTCAGGTTTGGGGAGTGGATGTGGCGTTATTGCTTTTCTTAAGGTCTGCAGTTAATAACCATTTTTAGAAATCAAATATTCTATTACTTATTTATAATTATTATTGCTTAATAGGACAAAAGTAAGAAAATTGCAATACAAGAGAAAAAAATCCATTCCTTTTTTACAAAAGAACATCTGCATTTCATTGCTTACAACACAATAACATAACGTGTAATTTACACAAATTTCTCACCATTACTGTTGTAACTGGACTCAAGTGGAAACAGCAAGGTTCCAGGCAGCTTGGTGGATCTCGAGTGTTTTAATGATAAAAAAAAAAGTTCTTACGAAGAATATCTGGGAACCAAACAGCCTCTCAAAAGATGACAGATGCACACGCATTTGAGAGGCAGTGTGTGTAATGAATTGAACTCTGGCTGGAAGACGCACACGGAAAAAAAACGACAGAGGGAGACACAAAGGGTGCTAGGAAACAACATTGTAACATCCGAAATTTCAGTGTTTCATAAATCTCTACAATTCATTAGTTCAGGAATTAATTTTTAATAAATCAATCAACATCTAACTATTAATTCTAACCTCACCCAGGCAAGATAACTTATAGATAATAAGAGTCTTAGCCTGTTGTTGTTCCAATGGCTGTGAAGAAGGTGGATTTTAGTCGGTTCTGTTATGAGCATCTGGTTCAGCAACAGCTTCCCTCCAGCATATCTGGTCTCAGGTTAGTCTCGGTCACTCGTAGACACAGGGAGTCATTCTAAGACAGCAACAAGTGCTACAGTAGAATCTTAACGTTAGGCACTAAAGCTGGACATACACTGTACGATTTTTTTGCTCTTTTCGCACAAAATCTCCAGTCGTGAAAGAATTTTTCAATTGGGCCGACTTTCAGCCTGATCGTGCGTCGTGCATCATGTAGTGTACAGGGGGTAACAGGGGGCGATTAGCCTCTCACAACCATCTCCCGATCAGGAATCGTAAGATCGGGAGAAAATCAAACTTGACTGCTTGAAATTTAGTCTGTCATCTTAAGGTGATCGTGGGCAAATCGCTTAGAGGCATGTGCAAACAAGGATTCTTTTGCCTCTTCCTCTCAGATGAAAATACAGAAGCAACTGAAAAGGAGTTCTTTCTGTAAAGTTGACAGACCAAAGAGGTAGATCCCATCAGAGCATCAAGCCACACAGTGTGACAACATACATCGTGAGCTGTGAACTTTAAACCCTGTGGGTTCGTCGTACAGTGTGAACTTATTGAAAAAATCGTGCAATGTATCCCCGGCTTAACAGATCTGCATTCAGAGCTTTCGGCTCCGCAAGGGGTTGTTCTTTCAGAATCACAGTTCTTGAAGACTGGTAGTGAGCTTTGGTTTAGAAGCACTTACAGCACAGAAAAAGTACACCAGCAGGTACTTTGATGCTTGGCCAGGGTGACGAGCTTGGAGTTACTTGGTCGATTGACAGGCGGAGATTAAAAATAAGATATTAATAACCAAAAAAAGGACTACGTTTCCAGGAGATGCACCACGTGTACCGTGATGACTCCAGAAGGAGGAGAGGGAAAGATTTTTTTTTTTCTATACAGATGTAAAGGAGCCCTGGGGGAGGGTGCAGGATGACACATCAGTGATGCTCTCTGATATGGGAATTGTAGCTCTGAACAGGGAATTTGTAGTTCTCAACCAGCAAGTTGTTATTCATAACATATCCTAACAAAGAAAAATGTCAAAATACCAGCAGGAACCAGCATTTACTGAAAGGTTTTGATGTAATCCCACCCCTATAAACTTTTAGTATTCTTTAATTGTTTTGCCATATGGTGAAAGATACCTGTATACCTTAGAAATGTGCCTAGCTGCTGGATAATAAAAATAAATCACTCATAGGTTAATTGGTTACTCTGAAACACACTTGGATATGATTATATGCAGGCATGCATGTTTGTCGTGTGTGCATTACAGTTGACTTGTGTTGACCAGGCAACCTACTCAGGTTTTGCCTAAACTCCTGCACAGTTACTATTAAAGATTGGCACCAGCCCCCCATGAAACAGCAAGGCATAAGTTGCTATAGACCAGATGGATGGATGGATGTTTATGGGTGGGATTTTGAATTCCTTTTTCAGTCAGTCAAGAAAAATATATTGACATTTTAGGAAACCATAAATCACTTGAGTAATCAAAGAAAATGATGAAATGAGGAAATCCTGGTAAATCAAATCGATACTAAATCCCAAGAATAATTTTCTTTAGCTTTTTGTGGGAGTGCGAAGGAGGGGGGTGTCATTCAGGTTTATTATATTTGACATGACAAATAGAAAGCACTTCCCCCTTGCAGCATTGTGGGAGTATTATTTATGATGGTTCACTGTTTGTTGTATGCTGGGAAACCCAATGGTGTTTGTGTAATGGCATGAAAAAAAAATCTGTACAGGTTGCAGAAGTCACTTTTTTCAGTAAAAACTGTGGGGAAGTAAGAGGAGGCAATGATTTTAACATGTTGTTCTTCTTCACTTCTACAAATACAGACACTGATTGAGAGGATTGTACAATTGTAAACCTCTACACATATAACTGGAATTTTAATGGAAATAGAGCAGCAAATTATTTTGAAGTGAAGGAAACATACATATTTTTCTTATTTGAAGTTTTTCAGAACAATTTAAAACAGTCTTTTTTACTCTAATACCCTTTAATAAAACCAATTCCTTCTCTATTTACTTCTAATTCCAATTGTAATTTCTATTCGCTTAAAGCTGTATGGTATAGGTCTCAGGGATTTGCTTTAAGTTTTAATAAATAGAGAACGTATGAGAGAAGTGAACACTGATGACTGGACTACACAAATCTAGTCATTATCAGTGACGGGAAGTTTAGCTCTTTCTAAAAAAGCCATCTATTTTGGCTCTGCTCCCAAAGAAAAGCTCGTCTTTCAGTTAGCACTCAGCTCTCTATTTATTATTATCTACCCTTTTATTTTAACATTAGATAGCAATTATGTTAAGAAATCATGTTGCATTTTGCAAGCATTTTTTAAGCATTTGTTCTGTGAAAAAGGAGACATTACTTTCCTGTAATATTTTCGAACTTAAAATTTCTATTAATCACTAAACAAATGAATAAATTATTGCAAACCATTCGACCGAACAGAAAAAGAAGCAAACTCCACCTGGCTGCGGTGTCTGTCCCCCTCTCTCTTGTTGCAAAATGATATGACCCTATATTGTCACATGTGATTGGATTCAAGGCTACAGTGCTGTCAGTCAAAATAAAGTTGAGAATTGAGTGAGAATTGAGTAGTGAAAGAAGAGAAGCTAGAAACCTGCTCTCACTCAATTGGAGCCTGCCCTTTGACTCAGTTGATGAGCAATACTCAAGACTAATTTATACGGAAACATGGTGACACAAAAGGAGCTTGCTTACTATATTTGCTCTCAAATGCAGTTCTTACTAATATACCAAGGTCTGTTATCGGATTGGGGGGATAATGAGGGGGATGAGGGAAGATGTAGTTATTATAATTCACCACATGTGTACCAGCCTATAACAGGTTTATACACATTTGTTAATGTCTAGCTAGAGCTATAGTAAAATTGCTTATAATAAGCACATCCATCTGCATATCCCTGTCACAGTGCTGTCCTATATTTTAGTGAATAGATATGTAGAAACACCTCAATATTGACCATCAATGATAATTTGAGTTTGTGGTATCCTGCAAAGAACAGTATGTAATCTAGTTTAACAAAGGTGGTAGGCAGATACCTCAAAAGATGGAGCCACAAAATTTTTTCTAACCTATTATTAATATATGCAAAATTATGATTCATGGTTTTGATTTGATTAGATTTTTTATGTCTTTGCATAAATCTGTTAAAACACAGTCTTGTATTTTTATTTAAACTGTCTTGAAATAAATATAACCGCTTTTTAAAAAAAACATGATCTATTACAATTTTCATGCCTCTTGAAATCTGTTTTCTTTTCTTTTCTGCAGGCCCAGAGAATAGAAAGCTCTCCACACTGTATTGTGTCAAGCCCCTTATATTACGAGAATGCTATCAGCAGCAGTAGAGATTTTGAGTGGGGCTGTGAATGGCCATCTCCCAGGTTGACATACTACAGACTAAAGAATCTAAAAACAGAACCCAATTCTCTCAGACTCTTTCTAAGATTGATAGTTTGCTGCTTTGGGACAAAATATGTTTGTGCATTTACAGAATAGCCAACAGAAAATCAAAAGGCACATGGTTGAGAGTGTTGTGTAGGAAATACACACATACACAACCTGGTGAGTGAATTTGAGTGAGAGATTACACACAACCTGAATGGCCAAACTTTAGAATGAAAGACAAGATGTCTGACAGGTGTGGACAGATGGTGACAAACACAATGGACCCTTCACAACATCTTGGCACTGTGAGACAGGCTGTTTGGCTAAGGGGCCACTACTCTGCAAAGCAATAGAAAATCAGGTTGACATCTCTGCTGCTGTGACTCTGGCTTTATAATTTACCTTCTGCACTCAGTTTCAAACAAAAATCTGGTGATGCAGATTTCTGAAAAGTCTGTGAGCTTTAAGTGACTGGAATATCTAAAATCAATGACGTTTTTTTTCTTTGTTTTGTCATATACAGACCTAAAGTAAGAATCAGGTTTAAGGTCATTGCATGCAGTCTTTTCACCCCTCAGGCATAAACATTGTCTCTGCATAAGAGGCTGGTTCTGTTTATGTCTTTCTAAATGTAATAAATAATTTTATAACTACACGGTTTTCAGATTTGTTAGGATGAGCATGGTTAGCAAAATAAATAAACCACGTCCTCTTGAATATGCGTATAAGCGTATAAGTTCCAGCAGTTCATGTTCATTAGAAGTGACTTTTATATAAATAAACCAGAACTATGGAAGCCTTTGAAAGACAAGAGGAAGAAAAACCTTTAAGAAAAGACATCGACATCGAATCCTTGACTGCTAATAAACTGCTCAGTTTTTTGTGCTTGAGCACTTAAAAACTAACTATTAAGTGGAGGCTCCTCTTCACCTCTCTGCCAAAGGCACATCTGTGAAGGATGAGGAATGGGATTCCCTTTACATGAAGCACACCCTCCAGTAGCCCCTTCCATGCATTTCGGGGGCACCATCCCAAACTGCTAAGTCATTCTGATTAGAAGCATTAGCCATGGCAGCTCAGGAAAAATTGTTAACCCGAGACACTCTGGGTGCACCTCACCCAAAAGCAAAGCCTTTCCACTGTAGACTTTAGTGACCACAGAGATGACCTCAACCTGAGTAATAAAGGGATGAACCTGGAGAGTTTTAAGTACAAGGACAATTCAAAGTGATTTACATGAATGAAACGATAAAATAGAAAAATAAATACAGAATAAAAGCAAATGAAGATAAAAGCACAATAAAAGTAGGTGATGGAAAAAAGGTGATAGAACATATAAATCAGTTGGACCACAAACCTAAACTATTAATACCCCAGTTAACTTCACCAGTCAAATGCAGACTAACAACAAACCTGTTATGTGTTCTGCAACTTTCATTTACTGTTTTACTGGTAAATCTGTCCCTAATTGTGCCAGTCCTGTTATCTACCCATATCTGCTTTGAAAAGCTTGACTTTTCTCCAGCATCTAGCAGCTTATCATGGCAGACTCACAGCAGGGATTTTTCTTTGTTAAAGCCTCACATCAGGGTAGGGTTTTCCCATGCAGGCTCCCATCTATAGGGGCTTAAACTCTGAGAAAAAGGTTACAAATTGCCTGTTTTGCAGAAGTTCAGCTCTGAAATGTTGACTATCACCACTGGACCTTGGGCCGGGCTTCCTCTTCCATTATGAACCCCAGGGCAGCTTCACAGAAAGAGAAAATAGAGACAGCAGTTTTTGTACCTAATGCACCATGGGCCAAGGTACACCACTCAGGAGTGTATTCAAGAGTTGGGGGAGGGTTGTAGAAGCTTTGAGAGAAGAATAGCACTGTAGGGCAAAACTGCACCCTCTACCCCAGTTAACATGTTAAAATGAAATCTGGACATTGTTCCTCAATGTCCAAAATTATTATCATGGTTTATGGCCCAACATTTTTGTATTATGGTCTGGGAATAGACATGCACTTGTCAGTTTTCAGATGAACCAAAAGGTGCATAAAGCCATGAGATCTTGAACTTCATCTTTTCTTCAATGGTTGTCCATGAAAGATTTGAGACAGATCTGGCAGATTCTGACCCAAACCTATCTATAAAAGAGTTCATTTTCTCCAGAGGTTTTTCGGTCTGGTTGAGGCAAGTCTGGCAGGAAAATCTGACCTCGATACATAAATATTTACATTCCAAACAAAATTTCTTAACACCTTCATAATGCTGTTTTTCAACCTTCATCATTTCTCAGTTTCTAAACAAAGGAAAGGAAGGATAAAACAGTTTAAAGCATTTTAGAAATTTTTGGCCATTGTCATACTTTTATTGTCATTTTGTACACAGTCTATGCAAAACGAAATTTCATTTTGTGCAGCTTTCAGACAGTAAATGATTAACAGCTTAGCAGTGAAATTAATTTCCATTCCATAAAGTGCAACAGTGATAAAATGAAACATTTTTCTCTTGATTTTTGACTAATAATAGCTTTCATCCTGAAGACAAAAATTACGACTAAATATAAGATGGCTGTCAAAAAAAACACTGGTGCAGGGTCACTGGATTTACAGCTTCCAACTGATCGTACTTTTCGATTTCTAGTTGGTATTTATTTAAGAGTTGACAAAGAACATCTGTAATCAGAATGTCTTCAGTTGGATTTAAAATTAAATTGCTGGATTCTTGAATATTTTTTCACATAGAGTGAGGTTTAACTGTTTAGATTATCCGACTCATTTGGAGATAAATGGATAATATTTGCAACTATGACATTTTGTTTCATTGTGCATCTTGGGTCGATAACATGTGTAGCTGGAAAGATGTTTCCAACTATTTTCAGCTGATTACACCAAACACAACTTATAAAGATGTTTTCAAAATAACACAATCCAGTCAGTAACCAGTATGTTTGTATATTTCCATATACATATTGCAAAGGCTTATTTTTGTCATGTGTGTAGAAGTGGGTCGCTGGTTATCTTTAAACCTATTATCAAAGAAACACTATTCTTCCAGTGTTAAAGATGATAGATCTTGTTTACGTTTTACTAGCTTTTTAGAGCATGCTTAACCTGCCTCAGGATTTATTAGCAGTTTGGTGCAAAGCTTAACCTTTAAGGATTTACTTGCAATTCAGCTTTATTTATTTGTTGGACCAGAAAGTCGAACCCAGTTTTACTGGTGCTCTAATAAAATCAAGTGATCAACAGCATCAAATGCTGCACTGAGGTCCATTAATACCAGCGCTGTGGTTCTTCCACAGTATGAATTTATACGTATGTCTTTAAACACTTTAATCAAGGCAGTCTCAGGACTGTGGTTGCCATGAAAACCTGACTGGAAGACATCAAAGCACTTTGTCATTGTTAAGAAGGCATTTACCTGTTGAAACACCAATTTTCAATAATATTGTTGATGATGGGGAGGTTTAAGATGAGTCTGTAGTTCTGCAGGATTAATTTGTTAAACTTCTCTTTTTCAACGATGGTTTATAATTGCTGTTTTTTAAAACCCGAGGGAAACACCCGATGTAAGGGATGTGTTTAAGATTTGAATTAAATCAGACTCTAAAACAGGTAAAACCTTCTTAATAAAACCTATGGTTACATAATCAAGAGGAGGAACTTAGCTACGAAACAAATGCTTCTATTTCATCATTCTGCTTCATTCTCTCTCTATTCTCCTATTCTGCAGAATCTGTTAGTTCAATCTCTAACGTTCTGCTCTCTCT
>NW_015150650.1:547918-554275 GCF_000732505.1 Cyprinodon variegatus
AAACTGTATTTACAGTATTAGGCTGTATTGAGGCATTTTATTCTATTTTAAGTGGAGACTGCATAGGTACTGGAATTGATGTTGATGTATAGACTGCTTTTCTAAGACATATTTTCTCAGTATACAACGTTGCAAAGTCATTGCAGATCTTTATAGATTTCATCAGCCACAGAGATATGAGGGTTTGTTTGAACATGTCCAAATCCAAGACCTCCATCATTACTTCCATGAGGAAAAAAATAATTTCAACATTCCTTTTACGGCCAGAAAATCCCCTGTATCCAAGGTAGGCAGCTCCCCATTTCCTCTGTTAACTCCTCTATGGCCTCACCAAACTCCTCGCAGGCCACAGTTTTTGCAGTAACCAGAAATTACCTGACGTGCAAGGCTTGATTGCCAAGATAGGGAGGGAAAAAAATGTTTTCAACAAAAGCGTCAAGCATTCCTCATCTTTTTCTTCTGAGATTTAATACTGCTAACCACCACAAGGTTCAAAGGTTGCTAACACAACAGGCACCACAGAAAATATTGCAACTTGCACTGACATTATCATTTGCTTAGTTTTACTGACCTGTTAACAGAACACTACAGGTTTTTCTGGTTACCAGTACAACAGTTGGGATTTATTTTTTATTTCAACCTTTAAAACTCACAACACCATCTTTTAAAAGCAGCTTGCAAGTCTTTAAAGTTGCTTTTTGACACACAGCACACGTACAGAATGGGGTGCCCTCTGCTGACCCTAATCAGTTTATGCCACTGTATCTCATAAAGTGGTTTTATATCTCTGTTTTACTTGCGTTTCTTGGTCTAAAAGAGTTATCAAATATATTTAATCTATATCTAAAATTAAACAGTTTTAAAAAAGAAGCTTATAAAAGATTTAGTGATTTATAAGTTATGGAGAAGCAAGGAACATATTTATTAATTTGTTTTTCATGTAGCAGTGGTGATAATAAGCAGCAGTTTTTCATCCCCCATGGCATCATCTATCCCCTGCCTCAGTGCGCTTCACCATCTCTTCCCACTAATAAAGCCCTGTCACAGGCAGGGAAGGCAGCCAGTCCGCACGGACCACCATGCAGCTGAATAAACCCCAGCTTATTGATGTGGTGAGGAAATCGTGTTTTTCTAGGCCTTTTGGGGGGATGGCTGTGGAAGCCGCCACTGGATTAGAGGTGGCAGAGGTTTCTGTGAGTGAAAAATGAAATCGGATTTCCTTTACTGTTTCTGAGCTGGGGAATATTTTAAGAACTCTCCACAGAGTGTGGGTAAAAAGAGAGTCATTCTTTGTCAAGATGAAAATGAGCTGTTCTCATTGCAATTCATACCTGTGAGAGGTGTATTCGAATGTTCAGCATTGGATTGCAAAAGGGTTAAGGAATTTATTTGATTTAAGGGCTAAGATGCTATTCTATTTGGATTTTCAAGGCTACATGCTCCATGGCCTTTTTCATCCCCACTCCACTGAGAGTGCATCAGTGTGCCATTATCCCACACAAGGAGATGAAGTGGGAAGTGAAAAAAGAGGGGGAAATGGCACTCAGTATCATTTCATAATGGTGCAAGCTTGAAACATTGAACCTCTGTGCTTTAAAATATATTCATTATGTATTGAATGATACAAAAGAAATAACAATTTTTTTAAAAATTTCTATCCAAGTATTATTTGACTATCAAAATTCTGCAACTCCCTCAGGGGTCCAGATGATGACCTGCAGGGAGGAAAGTGGATGAAAAGTGACTTTGCTTGATTTCTAGATGTAGGATAGAAGCTATAAGCCAGTGGGGAACATTAGTTGATTTATAAAGAAATCTGGTTAAATCCTATTGTCTACATACCATGTAGTGTGTTGTGCATGACTGAGCAGTGTGACAGCAGATGTCACCACTGAGATGGGCATTTTGCACAGGTATTCTTTGTTTTCAAGATTATGGAATATAATTTCCTTTTGAAGGTCCGTTAAGGGGGAAACAGCAAACTGATACACAGTTTAATAATCCAGTGGAGGCACAATACCTGCCTGGTTGCAAACTCTGCAACTTTATCATTATATTTGAATAGGATTCAGATCCCTGGTTGACTTAGACTTAACTTGTAATCCAAATGTGTTTTTCCAAATGCATTTAATAAGATTGCATTGCAGCTGCTTAGATAAGGTGCAGAAACAAAATAACAAAATAATTTTGTATATGGGATTAGAAGAACAGTGGCGCAGTGGATAGCACTGCTGCCTTGCAGCAAGAAGGTTCTGGGTTTCATTTCCGGCCCGGGGTCTTTCTGCATGGAGTTTGCATGTTCTCCCTGAGCATGCATGGGTTCTGTCCAGGTACTCCGGCTTCCTCCCACAGTCCAAAAAACATGACTGTTAGGTTAATTGGTTTCTCTAAATTCTCCTTAGGTGTGAGTGTGTGTTGTATGTCCTGTTTGTCTCTGTGTTGCCCTGCGATGGACTGGCGACCTGTCCAGGGTTTCCCCTGCCTCTCACCCATTGGCAGTTCGAGAGAGGCACCAGCACCCCTTGCGACCCCAATTGGGACAAATGTTTCAGATAATGGATGGATGGGTGTTTTTTTTTTTGCTGTGATATTTTTTTCTAAAAAGAAATTGCAGCATACACTTGTGATCAAATCTTTTAATTGCATCATAGTTTTACTTGTCATGGTAGATAATGATAAATATTGTGTTTATTTAGCGCTATCTGTAATTTTGCTTAGGTAAATAAACACCAATTATGTGTGGTTTCAGCATTAAGCTCCTATGCTCCACTTCTCTGGAACAAACTCGCAAGAGGACTGGAACAGTCATCTGTTTAGCGCTGTCTTTGACTGTTGAAGTTAAACTGCTAAATGGGGTATTAGTTTAGGTTGTGATCCAAGTGTTTTACTTTCTGTGTCATGTTTTTTTTTTTTACTTGCTTTTGTTCTGCTTTTTTCATTCCAATTGATTTATTTGTTTTACAAATGTTTTTGCTTTTATTCTGCTTTTCTTTTTCTTATATTTTATTATCTTATTTATGTAAAACACTTTGAATTGTCCATGTACTGAATTTTGCTATACAAATAAATTTCCTTGCCTTGCCTAAAACACTGCTAAAGTAGATTGGTTGATTTAACCAAAAAATTGGTTGGACACATAACTTTCAACCTTTTAACTTTTTTGGAATAACTTCCAACAAGATTAAAACCAAAAACTGTGAAAAAAAAAAAACATTATTTTTGAATAAAAATTACCTTTCATTTTGCTCATCATTGCCTAGTTTTCACAACTACTTTCACTAAAATGACAGAAAAACAGTTTACTTTAAAAGATTACTCTCTTCTAAGACATTATAAGCTCAGAACAACCTTACAAAAGCTTTTATTATACACACCAATCATCAACAATGTTAAGAGGAACTTCAATTTGCAAAAAAAACAAGAAAAGCTATTTTTTTTTTAAATTGCAGATTATATTACTAACAGTCACCTCTCTGGCACTGTGCCTCGCTGAAACATAATTTGCTGTCTATGACATTGACAGAAATTTTTACATGTATTGTATAAATTTATTTATTAAACATATTTCTACAGCATTAGAAAGATAATGAATGTTTGTCTGACCTCCTGCACACCATATTAAAACAAACAAGCAAAAAAAATCCATCTTTTTTCCATTTTCATCGATTTTTAAAAAAGCTCCAGGGAGCCGCAATGGGGGCATTAAGGAGCCGCATGCGGCTCTGGGGCTGCGGGATCCCGACTCCTGGCCTAATCTCACCTTCACAGAGATGCACACAATCTCCTCCTCAGACAAACACAAACAAGATCAAGTACAGACACACAAACAAATTCCAAGCTCGCAAAGGAAATGTGCCTGAGTTAAACTAACATAGACAGACATAACAGTTGTTCCCTTCCAAGCTGTTTTTAAGAGTAGAATTATATAAAATCTATAGTTATATCAAATAAAGAATAATACTTCAACAGGAGGGTCGGAGGGAGTAGATTTAAAAACTTGCTGAAAGAAGTGGAAAAAAAAATTGAGTTTTTTTCACATTGAGACGAAAAATGTGCAAATTTCACTTATTGATATTCTTTGGGCATCAACAGTGTTTTCTGCGATGCATCATAACTAACAAGAACGGGATTGTTGTTTATGTCACACCTCATCATTGTCACCAGAAAGCCAACCAGTGACAGCGTGTCACATATGGAAATAAGCTTCAGTATTAAATTTTCATCAAATGATCAATGTGGCAAGACACATTTCTAACAACAATATTGTCAGTAAACAGTTATTATACGGCAACAATTGTAAATATTTTGCCTGCACTGGTTTCTATCTTTGTTACAAATAGTAATGTAATATTATGCTAAATAATTTCCTCATAGATCATGGGTCTTCAACGTTTTCCAGGACAAGGACCCCCAAACTGATGGCGGGATGGAGCGGGGATCCACTAATTATATATATTGAATGAAATAGTGTTATATCAAACTGGTCCTATAGTCACTCTATTACAGATGGAGTCATGTAACGAAAGTAATTTCTCCCTGGGATTATTAAAGTATTTCTGATTCTGATTCCTGGTTGATGGGACAGGTGTTGTGAATGAAACGGTGCCCAGCTTAAAAGAGCTCCTGTGTGTCGCTGTGTGCATTGATGACTGAAAGACATCTTCTGCCTCCATTTATCATTTACCATTTATGTGTATTTAAAGACTTTTCAATTAGTGGAAAAATTGCAGGGGGGTATATTAAAAAAAGACTGTTATCAACCAAAACTTTCGCGACCCCCATGCAGTACCTCCGTGGACCCCCTAGGGGTCACGGACCCCCTGTTGAAGACCTACGTCATAGATCATTGACTCTGAGAGATTAAAATTTTTGACTTTCATTAAAGGGTAAATATAAAATTATGACATTTCTTTGCATCCAATTTTTTCAGATCTGATGCAGTGCATGTATTTTGTTTTTGCTGTAGTTTTGCCAAAACCAGTTCAACTCTCTTTGCAACATCCACAAGGTGAAACAGAAACCTTGTTTCACATTCCTGCACTAAAAGCTTTCTCAGCACATCCACCCTTGTTTGAAAAAGCGAAAAAGGTGCAGGAACAACCAAGCCTTAGGGAGATTTAAGGTAACATCCGTTCTGCAAAATCCCTTCAACTACTTTTAGCACTGTAGTAATGAGGTCCACCGTGATGTGCAGCATATAGTACAGCTGCTTATTATCTGACCTGAAGAAATGTAGATATGAAATCTCTAGAGCGTGTTATTAAAGCCACCCTGCAAACCACTGTTATCAAAACAAGTGAATTTTTTGCTGAATTCCTTTGTCTCTGCATGATCCTCAGGTATTTTAAGTATTCTCATCAATCTCCTGAGAAAATACATGTCTACATTTTATCGTGCATTATGCAATACTAACCAGAATATAGCTTAATAATTCACTAAAACTTACAAACTTACAAAGTTGCTCTGACAGCCAAGGCTTAGTCCAGAACAACATATGGGATATAAGCCAAAACTGATAACATTTATTTCTCATGCAACCCTGAACCTTAATTAAACTTGGCCTATTAAGTATTATGTCACCATTTTAATCACATATATCAAAACTAAAGTCTTGATTGATTATTATGCTATAATAATTCACTCCAACAAATAATTTTTTTTATAATTATTTCTATAATTTTTATAAGATTTTGCTTCCTGTAATAAAGCACATGATAAAATGAGATACTTTACAATAGAAGAATAATAGAAAAATAATTTAGACTTGTCATTTGTTTACACAGAGTGTATACAAAATAAAATTTCGATGCATGCTGCTTTTCAACAGTGATTAAGCATCTTACAACAGTGAAATGAACATTACCATTTATAAAGTGCTCAAGAATGTAAACAGTGTAGGAGAAAAGGAAACCAGTTTAAACTCATGGTGCAAAAGGCATTGATATGAAAAGGTTCAGTGCAATGAAAAATGGGGTAAAAACAACGTAGTAAAATTTAGATTTGAGGTAAAATACAGTTATGGTTTTCAGCACAAGGTCATGAGGAAAAATATTCATCTAACAATTACAATTAGGAAAGAAAATTTTCTTTAGTTATTTATGATAAGGGCTGCATGTTGGAACAGTGGGTAGAGCTGTTTTAGCAATAAGGTTCTGTGATCATTTCTCAGCCTAGGGTCTTTCTGCATGGAGTTTGCATGTTCTCCCTGTGCATGCATGGGTTCTCTCTGGGTACTCCAGCATCCTCCCATGGTCTAAAAACATGACTTTTTGGTTAATTGGGTGCTCTAAATTGTCTTAGGTGTGAGTTTGTTCATGGATGTGTGTCTGTGTGTGTCTCTGATTTGCACTGCGACAG
>NW_015150650.1:555096-557447 GCF_000732505.1 Cyprinodon variegatus
AGTGTCTGAGATTGGGCGGTGCCCCACCGCCCCGCCTGCAGTGTCCGCGAGCCACAGCTCCGCTTTTGTTTTGTTTGTTTATTTAATAAACGTTTGAACTTTCCTACTGACTGACTCTCCCTGAATACTGGGTCCATCTGTCCTCGGTTCATGACAGACAGACTGGGGACTTGTCCAAGATGTACCTTGCCTTTGACCCATAATATGCTGGAGATAGGAACCAGCCCCTCACCACCCTGATGGAATATGATGGGTGGATGGATTTATTTATGGTGAAGATAATTCTATCAATTTGATTACTACATTTCAAGAAACATTGGGATTTTCATATTTAAACATATTAATTTTGCTATGTAATATCTTAAGTATTGAATTTGTGGCACTGTTGGTGCTCTGTATACCCTGCATCATCCCTTTTTAATCATCAGCAGAATTCAGTTCAAAATTCCCAGGTAAGCGAGCTTTACTCATGAACAGATGCACAGCGCTAAAAGCAAAACAAAATGAATGACAAATGGGTATGACAGGAATCAGTGACTGTGACCAAACTAAGAAATATGACAGAGGAAATAGGATTCTCAACAATAGAAAGAAAAAAAAAAACTCTTTGTCAACATCTAAAAAAACAAGCCTGCAGTTGATTAAAAAAAGCAGCTATAGATTGTGAATAACTGGAGGAAAGTGGCTGAACTGGCCAAAAAAAGGATGCTGGAAGATTTGTTTGGTAACACAATCAAATATGACTGCTACATGTCCCCCATCATTGGAAATGAAATATGGTTCTACATGTCAAGTAAAGAAGCTGTGCTTCATCTCTACAGGAAATACAGAGGTACTCAATAGAACATTAGACATTTTTCTAAATCCATCACCCCAAGTTAATATCCTGGATGATAATACATTTGCAGCAGAGAACATTAAAAATCTTCAGGAAAGACAGATCGGCTCAATGATACATCCATCTCAAAACCATTAAACATTTATTATGGAAATTAAAAGATGAAGTGGTGCATCAGAAGACTTTCCTCCGAAGCTGATCTACCAGCTGTTATATGAGAACTTCACTGATGAAGAATATTGGGTTTCACCAGTGAAGTCAAAGCATGTCATAAAAAACAAATGGCTGGCAATCCTTTAGAGCACTATTCTATCGGCTTTTTCTTTATTTTTTCTGATATAAATGAAGCATCATTAACCACAAGTGTTTTTATGGATGTTTTTAGGAAGCATCAATGTTCAGCTGTTAAACTGAATAATTCTCTTTATTAAAGTTGTTTTTGCAAAAAATAAAATATTAAACTGTAAATGTCCATATTATTTCAGGAGGACCCAGAACAGATTCAAACATGCCTCTACATATTAGGATGTTGAGCATCTATTCCTTGAAGTAGTGGGATTTTAATAAAACTAATTTATATAAGTTGTTGAATCCACCACTATATAGATTATTTACAGATAAACTGATAGTTTCAAGTCTTTATTTCTGGAAAGATAATTAGAATTTTCCTCTTACCTAATTTTTCCTCATACCTTGATTTTTCATTAGATCAATAAAAAAGCAGTTTTTTGATACAGAAATATGTCCCAACGAAGAGTATGTTCAATACTTGCAGCTGTACTTCAATGTACTTTTAGTCTGAGAAACCAGCTTAATCACAATGTACTCTCACTTCTTGAACATAGTACATTAACTTATATTTATCTTTTAACAAAATAATACACACATCACTGTTCTGTGTGAACAAAGCCACATTATGAGGCTCACAATCAAAAATAAAAAGCACATTTTAAACAGATGTTTGCTGGATGTCCATTCCCTTGTAATTCAAAGCGCCTAAAGGTTTCCACAGTCATTTCCTGTTCTATCTTCTGGATGGCTTGGTCTGTGAAGTGTATTGGGTGACCTTTGTCAACTACTGTATATATGCGGTGTGGGTTTGTGAAGTACATTGTTCTGAAAATGAATGGTTGGATTGACCAGGGTCTTTACAGCTCTGACAGCTTGGGGAAATAACAGCCTGGCTTGCAGAGCAAATCCTGATGCTGCAGAACCTCCTGACAGATAGGGAAACAATCTGCCGATAGCTGGAAGGGTTCTTCAGATGGCTTTGGTTTTGCTATGCCAGCAGTGCCTGAAGGTGTTGTTAGACAGAAGGAAAGTAGATCCTTAAAAATTCCTCAGATGTCCTGACTTGGCTACAAATCTTATTTTCAAAATTCAAAAAAGTTGTTAGCTGAGATATTCCACTGGTGGAAAGTAGAACAGTTTTATAAGGCTGTGTCTTCTCAACATTTGCAAGGTAGCTGAAGTAATGAAGTAAAAATAACAGAAGAGATGTTAGATTGGTTAG
>NW_015150650.1:558464-565724 GCF_000732505.1 Cyprinodon variegatus
ACATTTTGAGGAAAAAAAAAGACGTTTAAGTGCGCCTTATAGTCGTGAAAATACGGTAGTTAATAACAGTAAAAGAAACAGGACTAAACTGGAAACTGGCTAACATCCATAATGTCTCTGCAAAGTGCCTTGAGATGACGTGTTGTGAATTGGCACTACATAAATAAATTGAATTGAATAGAATTATTTCTCAGCTTAAGTCAAGCTTTTAAAGAAATCTTGTCTTTTCTAACTACAAAGCCTGCACAGCAACAGTGTTCAATAAACTCTGCCTTCACCTGCTTTTTTCATGCTGACCGGTTTTCTTCATAGCAAAGCTAATTATAGCATACCTGGCCGAGAAGGCAGCACCCAATTTTTGCCTTCTCTTATAGTAAATAAAAAATGGTTAATTTTTTCCCTAGATCCCCAGGAGGATTATTTAATATTTTTGAGACAAATCACTGAAATAATAGTTTTTTGGGGTTTTTTCATAGATGCAAATAATTCTTTAAAAAAAAAAAAAAACTTTAAATAACAAGATGCCATTTAAATGGTGGAAAATTTTTGAAAGTTGCTTCAAGACACACATGTTCATGCTGCACTCCTGGTGGCTGGTGTCCTTGGAAACTAAAGAGTCTTACCTTAACAATCTATCACATGCCTTTTTACCAGTGTTGTCAGGTGAAGTAGTGGGTTTTTTTATGGCCCTCGTATTTTATTCAGGATAAAGGATTCAGGATTTTAGAAGATAATAACATTTTGGCAGATTTGGCTAAAATGTTCCAATCTGACAGCTTCCCCTGGCACAATACATTTTAGTACAAACATACCTAAACTGCTTCAGCCCAAATGAGTTAAATTTATAGCAAATACGTTGATAATTTATTAATGATTAATGGATTTTTTTATTAATATTTGATTTTTTTTTTCCTAAACTTTATCTAAACCATTTCTAAAAGTGAAGAGATTAAGACCACTATTCTTAGGTTAGGGTAAGTCTAACGTGACAGGACTAGTTAAACTAAAAATGAAGGCTATGTTTAGGTCTGAAGTCTACTGATGTTAGTGTTAGAGAGAAACTAACATTGCAAGTCAATAGTATCTATTTACTATTTATATATGGTTTGGTTGTAGTTTATATGCAGTTATCAAACAGTAATGAACTCTGCCAGTCATTTTTTAATGGTCTCTTTACTATTTATAAATCATGGTTATTTTAAAGTTACCTTTGTTTTTTTATGAGAGTGGTTCTACTGGAAATATATTCTTATGAAGCGTAACAATGGTATCAAAAGGTTGCATTTAGGCAGGAGCTATTTTTGATTTATTTCAGTTTTGCATTGATATGACTTGCTGGTCATTCAGCTCATAACATTTTTTAGTGTATATTTTTACAAGTGTGACAAAATACAAAAAATAAGATAAAAATTCTCTTCTAATGCAGAAACTTGGGGCTCAATAAAATGATTAGTTTCTCCTTCCTGCACTCAAAGCTGTCGGAAAATATCTGAGCAGAGCAGGCAGTAAAGGTCCCATGACACAGCAGCTGATGCTGCCTGTTTTTAACTGTGAATATCACTATGAAGAGTAAAAAAAGTTATATTTTTAAGGTGAAAAACTTTATCAATTAAATAATTTAAACTAAAAGACCGTTCCGATTCCATACGTTGAAAACAGGCTTTTTTTGTTATTGGCAATGTCAATTGTGTCTGTGTGTCTTAAAGGCGCTGCATCATAGCATACTACAAATTATAGGTATCTATTACAAATTTCTATTAGGAATGGAATATTTCAATCCATTCAAACACTGTGATCTGTGCTCATGGCAATGCTGCATTTTCATAACACTGGTGAGGAAGATATATTGTCGAGCTATTGGCAGGTTTCATTAAGCAAGCATTGATTACATACAGTAGCATAAAAAATAACATTTATTAAATTTTTGGGGGTTTCTTTTTGTACAACTAAAAGAAAAATAACAATAAAAAAGACAGCTGGCCATCAAATGACAAATATTATCTTTTAATCTTACTCTACATGTTATCCATGTAGCAGAATTTTTTTTTCTAAGCATGCTTTTTTGAGATATTCTTAAAGCATGTTCTCTCTCAAACCATTGCACTTCAGATATACCAGAAATGTTGATATATAAATGCCTGTAGACATACAGGCGTACTTCCTCATTTACTGACTGAATAAAAAAAAAGAAACTTTTGCATAATATTATAACCTACAGAATGGTTTTGTATTATCTGTACCTATTACTTTCCCATCAGAAAGCTGTTATCATAAGTATGCCTAAACCATGCAAAACAAAGCAGAGCATTTGCAGCATTTTTTATGAGTTTTTCCTATTTTTTTTTTTCTTTTTTGGTTGTACCAGTCCTAACTCTGCCTTCCTTTTATTTCACTGCCTTCCTCCATCTCCCCAAAACCCATTAGCTCAGCATAAGCCCCTCTCCAGCATGGAGCCAAAGAGTTCAGTAATGCCAAGCTGAGTCCCTTAATAACCCCACAGCTCTGCAGCCTGTTCCCAGTGCCTGCCCTGCTGAGAATGACAACTAATGCGACGGTGAGCCCCTCAGAGACATGTGGTCTACTTCCTGTAAAACCAAGAAGGTGGGACTAGTCTGATATTGGCTATTAGATATCGGGCTAACCTGCAGTGAGGGGGGAAAAAAAACCAATGGATTCTATCAGATATTTATGGCCCCAGGTCTACAAATAAAAACGACCAAGGTTGGATTTTCTAACCATATGGCACAATATGGCAGATGTCGATTTCTGGTTCTGGTTTATATACACAGATTTATTAATTTAAACTGGTGTACTTAAATATACTACAGTATTTATATGTAGGTAATGTATAGAACTATATCGTAGGAAGGCAGATTTATATTTAAGCTTGTTGTAATCTGTTAGCTATGAACAGATTAAAGTAGGATCTTTACAGCATAGGTTCTAATAACGGGTGTTAATACTGAACCTCTATCTCACTATTGCATGTTTACTTTATTGGTGTGGGAGAAAGAGGCATAGTTATAAATAAACAATGCTTTAGTATTTCAAACCTGAAACAGACTGCCATTATTTTTTAGCCATTTAAAAAAAAAAGATCTGCAGCATGAATTACACAACTCTAAAATGCAGCATACAGTATAACACTTGAAAGCTCTGCTGATACAAATCAACTCAAGTACTGCCCAAAGCAGTAGTAAATGTATTTCTGTGTATTAAAATATTTAATAACTAAAATTACACCTGGCATCTTTTAAGCCCAAATAACAGAGCTTTAAATCTGTCTGAATGTTGAGGTGTTGGACACTTACAGATTTTTGGTGGAAGTTTTATAGACTAGTCCACAGTCTACTACTTTATCTCTAACCCCTTGTTAATCTCTCTGACACTAAAGATGGTGCACTGGAGTACAAGATGCATGGAGCTGAAAAAAAGATCACTTAAATATATTATTATGAATGCAATGTAAGACATTTATTCACAAGGACGTGAGGGTTTTTAGGTTTTAGAAATATCATTTCAGCTTCATCTGATTCTATTGTATTTTTATTGTTGGCATGTAAACCTGCAGCGGTCTAAAAATACAAACTATGCCCTGTATACTGTTTAAAAAGGCCATATATTTCTCCTGTTCCCAGCCCTTAGTCCTCTTACCCCCTTATCTTCCAGTGAGGCAGCAGAGCTGCATGGTGATGAAGAAGACAGGAGTGCCTTACAGGCTCAGTGGGGGTGGATGAATTCACCTCCACCGAGTCTGATCAAACCCGGGGCTCAGCATGAACTAATGCATCTCCTCAGCCCAGAGCACTGCAGCCTCTCATACAAAAACACATCGTCGTCTGGTCAGTACAGATGCACCTCCTGAGGCGTGCAAACATACAGTTTGGTTTCTTCTCTTCTGTTTTATTTTTGTAGTGCTGTAGCCATTCACTTAACCTTCTACCTGTCTTTCTGAGATGAATACTTTATGTCTTTGGTTCTTACATGAGCTAAGGCAGAAGAGGAGGTGGTTGTTCCAACTTTTCTCCTCACTTTGATTCTTATCGGTAAGATTTATTGGACTGTGCTGCTGCTCAGAGAAGTTCTGTGTTTAAAAAGAGCTGGCTAAATTGTTTACTCAGGCAATGAACTAGATGGAAGAACATGTTGGTTGCAATTTGCTTGTTTTTTCAGGAGAAATATGCAAGTTTAAAAATCCTTTTATATCCTCTCATCACAAAGGGAAATTTGACCAAAACTATGTTCTTTGGTTAGATGAGACAACAAACAAGATTCTTGGATGGTTTTATGTGAAACAGAGAATGGACATGTTGAAAAGATTCTTCTATATACTGTTCCGTTCTCCTTTCTCTTTCTAAGCTCCAAATTCTCTGTTCTGGCACATTAGAGTGGCTTAAAAAGCCAATAAAATGTAAGAAACAGTCTGACTGATTAATTGCACATATTGTTAAAATCAATTATAGGCACAATGGCCAGATACCATGCTTCTCTGTAGTTGAGCTTGGATAGCATCAGTATCAGTAACTGTGTAGGACAGCAGCAGTTTTTTGCATTTGGATATCTGTATATATCTCTTTGTGGCATGACTATTTTACTTAGCACCCTCTAAATGTTATGTCTCAGAGACTAGGCTTTCACAGGGAACCCAGCTTCTTTCTGTTATCCCTTGTTAGGTCATTCAAGTGGAGCCCAGCTCATAACGCAATATTTCAGACAGTGCCTGAGGGCAGCCATGCTCTAGAGTCTGCTCACTGTTGCATGATGATGGGAGAGCTCCAACAGCAGAAGAGAATAATAAAAGTGGTTAATGTAAGGGTGGGTAACACAGAGGATGGACTGATACTGCCCCCTACTGACAATAGATTAGGTTTTACCTATTGTCCTTATTTCATTTCATTGTGCCATCCATATAGAGAACTTATATAGAGGACCTTTTGGAGCTTATATTGTGTATTCAGTCCTCAGAATAAGAAGATTTAATGTATAGTTTGTCCTACTTTAAATATTACAGACTGTGATTAGTGCCACTGAGGCCATTGGCAACACTGCACTCTTGAAAGTGAAAGTGTCTTCCTCCTTGTATGGTAATCTGACAGCAAAAAGCACTGATTGTCTTGTTCTGTTTATTGGATAACATATTACACCTGCATTGTCGAGGCTTATTTTGACACATGCTGGCAACCATTGCAGCAATATGTGTTTGAGGCAGTGACGCACATTCATTTGAGTGAAATACCACAAATTTACTGCTAGATCACCCCTTTAAAGTGAGCTCAGACTGCACTAAAATGGCTTTTTAAGTCTCATGAATCATTCAGCCATAGATCCAACCCTCTCAAGTTACACAGGTAAGTTTTTGAGAAGTACTGTTTGCACCAAGCATTGATATATGCAGAATGCTGTATATTAGCATGAAAAATAATTAAATATATCTCAAATTAAGCTAAGACTTTGATCAAAAGTTACACTCTTTTGCTTTAATTGCATCCAGATCAGTCTGTTCTATAGATGACTAAATAAACAGATTAAGTGCAATAATCTCAAAAATACTGTTGTGATTTGTTCTGTGTTATCACCAATTGTGTTTCTGTTTGGAAGGAATCCTAAAATTAATTATCTGAAGTGTTTCCATTCATAGAAACTTTGTAACAGAAAACTAAGGCATTATGAAAATCTCAAAATAATTATGTTTGCTTTAAATACCATGAAACACAGATTTTCTTTCTTTCACACCAGTTTGTAACCATGCAATTATTCAGACTGAAAACAGCTTACATGTTTCATTCTTGTAACAAATTTAAAAAGGAAAATCATTTAGGGCACAAGCCTTCCTACCACATCTCATATGTAAATAAAATATGAGGTTCTTTGTATACACCCATTCCCTGCAAATGAGACGTTATGCATTAGCAACATAGATTTTGCATTATGCATTAAAAAAAATAATTAATTAACATAATACAAGACAGTTCATGCAAGCTGCCCCAATGTTTTTAAAATGAAAGCTGTTTTATAATCAGTGAAAGTCTGCTTTGATCGTTGCTTATGTATACAAGCAGTTAGCTTCATCCCCAAAGGACCAATTAATCTGATTTTATTAAAGGAATAGAGAAAGTGAGAAACTTAAGTAGTTTTACACAATCAGGTGAGATATTATCTCCTCATTGTCTATTGTTATAACTTCAATTTAAAGATTGAGAAAAAAAAATTTCTGAACTTTCAATGAACCTGAGAACAGTAAGAGCTTATTTTGACAAGAAAGTATTGAATACAATGTAATATTTCTTCCCTGGATTTAAAACAAACAGAATAACATTATCAACAAATAGGGCAACAATAATTTATTTATTTTGCAAAATTGCAAACCTGAAAAACAGTAAATTTTACTGTGTCAAAGTAGCACTTTAAGAGTTTATTTGAACACAAAT
The DNA here is from genome assembly GCF_000732505.1 of Cyprinodon variegatus. Taxonomy (NCBI): domain Eukaryota; kingdom Metazoa; phylum Chordata; class Actinopteri; order Cyprinodontiformes; family Cyprinodontidae; genus Cyprinodon; species Cyprinodon variegatus. The sequence continues at coordinate 564,893 of NW_015150650.1, forward strand.
CTGAGTGCATTTGGTCGCACTTTGAATTAGTGTTAAACTAACTCTTTACATAATGTATATCTTACTCCAGTTGTTTTTGTAATAACACTAAAAGAGTCATTGTTATTTGACACTGCATATGTAACACTGTGAAATATAGCTTGATGTTTGATCTTAAGGGGTAAAAGAATGAAATGTCCAGACTTACATAAGAGGTTTTCGGTGCATTTATTGTAGTCCAGATTGAAGAATCTTAAGGTTAAATCCACAAACAGATCAACAGTTGCAAAAATCCAAGCCCAAAGTATACAGTTAAAAAAAAAACACTTTGGACCTGCACCCAGTCCAGCTTCCAATCTAACAAAAGGCTCCACCCCAGCCTAATAACACCAGCCTCAACCACACTCACCAAAATGAATGTAATTAAACAAAACTAAAATGCAATTAAAATAATAGCTTTAAATAGATGTTTAAATATATGTTTTATGCCTCAGAGAATAGACTTTAAAATACTTCTGTTAGTCTATAAATCTCTGAATGGCTTAGCACCTAAATACATCACAGACTAACTATCAAAATATCAACCCTCCAGACAACTCAGGTCTTCTGGCTCCAGCCTGCTCTGCATACCTAGAACCAGAACTAAACATGGAGAAGCAGCATTTAGTTCCTATGCTCCACTTATCTGGAACAAACAAAAACTGTTTTGTTTCTGCATTTTTTCTTCATTTTTTTTCCTACTTGCTTTGATTCTGTTTTATTTTCCTATATTTTATTAATGTAAAGCACTTTGCATTGTCTTTGTACTGAATTGTGCTATACAAATAAATTTGCCTTGCCTTGCCTTATCTTT
>NW_015150650.1:565734-580016 GCF_000732505.1 Cyprinodon variegatus
TTTAGGATTGCTTTCGACTGTTCTAGTGAAACAGTTCAACTGAAACATCATTAGTTCCACTTTATTTTCTTTAGTCCAACTGTTTTTAATATTCTCTTTTGTTTCTTTTGATTCTGTTTTATTTTCCTATATTTTATTAATGTAAAGCACTTTGCATTGTCTTTGTACTGAATTGTGCTATACAAATAAATTTGCCTTGCCTTGCCTTATCTTTAGCTAATAGTTTATCAAATGAAATTTTGAGGGGAACACAAATATTGCCCTTAGAAACCTACTGGTTGTCAACCAGTCATGAGTGGTGGGGGGTCTGACTTCAGCAGGTATGGATGAAAGGCAGGGTACACCCTGGACAGGTGGCAGTCCATTCTACATTTATGTTCAATGACATACAAAATAATCAGTCACACTACTTGGCAATGTATTAATTGACCTTACAGTCATGTTTCCTCTGTAAGAGGAAGCTGGAGTACCAAGATGGAACCCTGCATACAAGGGGAAAACACCCAATACCTATGTAAAAACATAATTGGCAGGGTTGGGACCCAGCATCTTTTTTAGTATTCATTTTAAATTGACTTTTTCTAAACAAATATTTACACTTTGAGATTACCATATCCAGGTCTCCTATGTGTTGTTAATGTGTCTTGGCAGCAGATAAAACCAAATCAAATTAAAAGAACATATAATCAAATGTTTGAACAAAATAAAATAAATCAAAGCACTCTTGGTTTTATTTGGTTAAAAAGAAAAAAGTTTGTTTCACAAATATCAAATGCACGGGTTTTCTCCTAATACTACTGACACTTGTTTGTCCAGTTCCATAGCAACCCTATAAGTATAGGTGTGGGCCAAATATGGAAAGATTAGTTGAACTAAATATCTCCTCTTCAACATTCTCTTGCAGGATGCATTATTCAGTGTCTTTGAGCAAATACACCGTAATATCCATATGCAAATGGGAATTTCAACTAAAATGCTAGTGACACTGCAATTTGAATGACTTGTGTTTGAATTAGATTATGTTTGTGGATGCACTACCCTCCACGCTGTTATATTTAATAAATGTTAGTATAGCTCACCTGAAAGGAAGCTTTTTTTCACAACTGATTTACATGCTGGCATTCTGGATGTTTTCATTTTGCCTTCCAGGCTGAAACATGGCTCACTACCCATGCAAATCAGACTGTACCCATCCTAGGCTGTACAATCTGTACAGTTTTCTATATGATTTTACCAGTTCATATGCCTCAGGTGAAAATTTTGGTTGGTGGAAATGTCTTCTCTGATGTTTACGCTGCAATTGCATATCCACTCATACAGAGCCTCATCAGCATCCACGGTGGTAAAAGGCTGTAGATAAACCATCTGATGTTTAAAGATTTCCAGTTAAAATCTTTTGACTTTTAGCATATCTTCTTAGCAGCTCCTAACAAGTGGCTCTCATTAAACAACTGATAACACACAGAGACACAAACGTCACTTTGTCCAAAGCAAAGACACATTTGAAGGTCTATCCACATCCACAGGATGCTCCATTTCCCAGTGGCTGACAATTTCCTGAAAGCCTGTGCTGCATTTATGCAGTGGAAAAGGACATCAGGGAGACATAAGAAACATTATGCTAGTCTTGTACTTCCTCCTGCTGCTTCTGCTGCAGTGCAGCTCCAACGTCCAGAGAGCCACTTCTGATTGGCTGGCCTGTAGGATGTCAGCTTCATAATGGAACTGACTATTAATATACTCCCAGATTTGCAAAGCATGTGGAATTATAGTGTTCAGAAGCCCTGACAGTTTTCTCTATCAGTAATCATAATTTAGAAGACGTTTTGGGCCCTGCAATAATCTGGAAGAATATAATGGAGCAAGAAGAAGTCAGATCTAATCTGAATGGCAGATAATCCAATAAATTATTAAACAGAAAGTGGTTTGTGCTCTACATACAGAATGCCTTAAAGCCTTATTTACCTCATACCAGAAAGGACATTCTGCTGATAAAAAAACACTCTGTCCCATATTCAATTCAATTTGAATCCCAAAAGAAAATTAATCACATTTTTTGTTTCTATGTTGTTTTTAAAAGACAGAACAGCATTAAATATTTCTTAATGAAATTAGGGAAAAGACAAAAACAACAAAAAAGACTGACAGGGCAACAAAAAAAAAGCAAATATGGTTAAAACACTACAACAATTTATGGATTCTTGTACCTGTGCACATCGTCGTGGGTAGTAGTATCAGTAGAGACTCCCAGACTTCCCTTTCTGCAGACATCACTTCCAGCTCTGCTTAGGGAAGGAGCTCCCAGGCCGGGGTTCAGGGGCCTCTGAAAAATATCAACAAGCCACCTCAGCTGACTCCTTTCGACCTCCTTTTGGAGGAGAAGCGGCTCTACTCTGAGCCCCTTCTATATGACCGTGCTTCCCTGAAGCCGGGCATACACTGTATGATTTTTTTCCCCTTTTTGGGCCGATTTTCCAGTTATGTAAGAATTTTTTTGATCAGGCCAACCTTTAGCCTGATCATGCTTTGTGCCTCGTTTAGTGTCGTGTAGGGGCAATCAGTTTCTCAGAACCACCTCCCGATCAGGATTTGTGAGGTCGGAGAAAATCAAACATGTTTGAAATTCAGTCGTAGGCAAATCGCTCAGTGGGTGTGCGCAAAGGAGGATTGTTCTTCTTCTTCAATCTATCAGAAGAAAACACAAAAGCATGGTGGGAGTGCGAGTACAATTTCTCGCAAGTACGAGTTCTTTCTGTAAAATTGACAGACCATCGTAGCCAAGTTTTCTAAGCCATGTCTTTGTTCAAAAAGGTTGTCGCCTTTTCTTTTTAGGGCTTTCAGCACACAAAATTTCTCAAATTGCCAAGGCAGCGCGTTTCACTCTAGTGAGCTTCATATTCCTCTTCTACTCATTTGGCTTCCAGGTAGACAAGTCAAAGTAGCTCACCACTGCGGAGCTGAGTCAAAAACTTGGTTTTTGCAGTGTGAGCAGGTAGATCGCATCAGAGCATTGGGTCGCAGTGTGAGAACATACATCGTCAGCTGTGAACATTTAAACCCTGCAGTTTTGTCGTGCAGTGGGAGCAGTAGCTGCATCCAACGATTGAAAATATTGCACAGTGTATGCCCGGCTTATAGGAGAGCTCAGCCAACCTGAGGAGAAAGCTCAATTCAGCTGCTTGTATCTAGGAACTAATTCTTTAGATCAGGATCTAGATTTCATGACTATATCGCGAGCTTTGCCTTTTTCCTCTGCTCTCTCTTCACCACAACAGACCAGCGTCCTAATTTTAAACAGGACCCAAAGATACTTGAGCTCCTCTACTTGAGGCAGGGCTCTCCTCCAATCTTATGGGACAGGCCACCTTTTCCTGTCGAGAACCATGGCCTCGGAGCTGATTCTCATCCCGGCTGCTTCACAGTCGACTGCAGACCGCCGTCATTATGGATTCTCCTTAGTTAAAATCATTTTGCTATAGGCTCATCTTTTTTTTTGTCACCATTTTCTAAGCTGTCCTAAGGCGTATATGTAACAAAAACGTTTAATCTTTGGTGTACATGCCTTCAGGTCTGAGATCTTAAATAAATAAGATTGTAAATCAATTCCCAGGACTCTATTTATTAAATAAGTTTCTCCCTTCCAAATATAAAGTATCTTTGGGCAGTCCAAGATTGTATGTGAAGACTCACTGCCCATTTCACAGTCTCTCCAGCAAAGTATTTTAGCACGATTATCTACACATTTTAAAAACCTTGACATCATCCTCCAATCAAATTGCAGTTTGTTCCCTTATGACATCCATGCTTTCTGTCAGGAAGATGAAGTCTAAAGCAACTTTCTGCTTTCAGAAGACATTTTTTAATGTCTTTATGGTAAATGATGTAATGTCTAATCCAAAGAAACTGAACCAAATCAGTGGTAGAGAGAATTTTTGTTGAAGGTATGAGAATGGCTGTAGAAGGCTGTCACAGAACAGCTTGTCAATAACCTTTAAGTCTCTTCTGCCAACCTCTTAAAGGGAATCTCTGACAGGATTTTTATTATTAATTTTTTTTGTTAAGGATCTGTTCAAAGGTTATTAGCCTTTAATCTACCTGGCAGTAGATAACACTTTTTGGGTTTCAATTCAGCATTAATGAAGATTAGTGTGTCCCAGAGCCTGAAATGAGCTGTTCAATGATCCAAACATGTTAAACAAGCTTGGGTTGAAACTATCTTTGTGCACACCACACCATCTTACAAAATTTTTAACCCCCACCATATTTGACCTAAGCTGTTATTTATACAAAATCTGCTTGTTTTTTTCTAATAAATTGCTTATCAGAATGCAATTAACTGTGCACCACCTCTAGGGATCTTCCTAAGAAAAGCACATTTTCAGGAACAATGGTAAATGGCATTTTTCAAATTATACGACTTATCCAAAGTGCTTTACACTACATTTAGTTGCAAATAATAAACAAATGATTTACATATATATTACATCCCTTTTTTTATCACAATGTTTTATCACTGCTGCTTACTTTTACCAAGGCTGCACCTTAAAAAAAATCAAATAGTCTAGAGAGCTGTACTTAATGAAATTTCTTTCGTTTACACTTGTGTGTAAAAAATGACAGAATAGAATCTGTCTCAGGTTGTCTAAGTCTAAGTCTAATTCGTCATTCACGCACACACTCACACTGATGGTGGAAAGCTACATTGTAGCCACAGATGTCCTGGGGCACACTGACAGAAGCAAGGCTGCAGCACACAGGCGGCAATGGGCCCTCTGACCACCCTCAGTAGGTTATTCGGTTGAAGTTTCTTGCCCAACAGCGAATTGGAGTCGGGGCTTTAACTGCCCTCTTAGTTTGGACTGACAACCCTTGCAGGGCAAACTCCTACATCTGACGCCTCTGATGCTGCGATGAAAGAAAACTATTCTGACCGTTTCCACAAAGGACCACAGTCAGGGGCACACTTTAATATTTACCAACAGTGAAATGACAACAGTTTAAAGTTCCGAAAGTAGCATACATGTAAGCTGCTAAAACATTTATGAGATTGAAGGTGTTCAGAAGACCCTTCTACCGTAGACTTACTCATTGGACTTGTTCTTCTTTAAAGCAAAACCTTTGCTTCAGCCTCCTGGATTGTGTAATCCCTATTAACATCAACAATATTAAGAAATAATATAATTTTTACAGTTAAGGTGCAGTTTTGGAAGATACTACTGACAAATGTCAAGTATTAATAAATCTAAAACCCTGTAAATAATAATTTAGTTTTGCTTTGACTAGTTCATGTATTGTTGCTTTCTAATATTCATCTCATTCTGATATAGTCCTATATCCAATGTAAAGTTCTATCTTCCTCAATTTTTTGAAAACCAAATGTTATTTAGCAGGCTGAATGCTTTTTTTATTCAAACCTGTTTAGAGAACAAGAAAAAAACAACAACACCTACTTTCTTTTACTTAAATTTTAAAAAGAGGTCCTTTGGTATTTATATGTTCACCCAGAATCCATCACAAACCTCAAACCTAAATGATCAGACAATAACATTGAGACATCAACTTCATACCATAAGGAACATATATAGATTCCATGACACCACATACCTTCATATATAACTGTGTTTATTTGGTTAAAGAGGCAGTTTTATATATTTTTTTTCTTGTTGACATTTATTTCTGCAAAACAAAAATATTTACTCCTTGTTGAGAACATTCCCACACATCCTTGTGTCTCCTCTCTTTTTCAGCTATGAACAGTCACAGTAGAAATTTAAGTTTAAAGAAACCCCAGAAAACAACACCAACATCATAGCACCATTGAATCCCAGTGGTCCTCACAGAGGGTGAGCAATGCAGCTCACCTTGTGCAGTGTTATGCATACAACCCTAAAACGGCTGGATTTCCATCACATTGCCAAGGAAATCACTGGGGCACGGCATCTCCGCATGAGATGGAGGAGTCATCTGCACACAGAGATTTAAACCAGTTAAGCTCAAGGCCAAGACAGTTATAGATCCCTTTACCTTTCGAGAGCCATTTCACCACAAATAGGATTAAAACTAATGGTATTTGACACCACCAAGTCCTGCACATTAAATCCATGGGGTTTTATCGCCCTGACATTTCCAAAGGTTGGCCAGTGTGTGTGCTGGACCGCTCACAGATGCAGAGCAGGGTGACATATAGAGGTCCTCGGGGGCTTAGACTTTTACAGTCAGCTCTGGAGATGCTGACCCACCCCCTTCTCACCATGCATGCCGTCCACCCAGTTCCACTACAGCAACTTTTACAGACATTAAAACCCTTAAAGACTATATATCATAACACTCCACTGCATTCCATTTGCAGATCTGCAGATGGAAAATGTTTGTGTTCTTTTTTACTACATAGGTCAGGAGCGTCTGGCATGAATATGCAACAGAAATGTAAGCATGTAAGTAATAAAATGCTTGTTGTCCTGGATGTAGGCAAAGCAGTGCAATCTGTTTACTTCACATCGGTGAATTAGACCAGAGCAATGATTTCCTTCCTCTTTGGTGTTAAATTTCAATTTGTGTAAACAAGACTCTTCAAGGTCAGTAAATTAGAGGGCTGCATTTGGAATGTGAATGGAGTCTGTTGCCGGAGGGATCCACCACTACAAAAAATGTGCTCATTTAGTGGCACAGAACTGTACTTGACCTGAATAACAAATTTAAAGTTACCTGGTTTTATTGCAGCACCGAATGTACTTGCAGGAACTTGTCATTTTGTTCCATGTTGTCAGTTTCACAGGAAACAAAACATTAACTGGTGCTGCTGTATCAGGTCTGGAACTATCTTAGAATATGAAAAAAATGTTGCATATGAACTGTTATCAAGGCAGCCAAGAATGCAAAATTAGCGTGTTGCTATAGCCGCATTTGGACCTAGCATACTGCCTTGTAAATAATCAAAAGGAGAGAGTAAAAGTAACAGCGATTTATTTTGTCATCATGTTACAGTAGGAACAGGGCAGTGTAGTCAAGCATCCAGTCTGTCACCCTGGCAGACGACTGTAATACCATCAGGTGACCTTAAGCTTCTTTCAGCTCTCGTTTCAGAGCGACTTTCCATTATTTCATCATTTATTTTAGCTGATATTTCTCTACCACTAGATGGAGATAAATGTTATGCATTGCCCCGTTAAAGAAATATAGATTTTTTTTTTGTACCTGTATGTAGAAGATTCTCATAGGAGAGATCATATCTCTCCCATCCTAGTTCTCTTCAGTGGCTCCCTGTTATATCCGCAATAGAATTTAAAGTCCTCCTTCTCACATATAAACCCTTAAATGGCCAAGCTTCATCTTATATCAGATATATAATTGTTCCATATGTTCCTGAAAGAGCACCTTGTTCTCAATCTGCAAGTTTACAAGTAGTTGCTAGAATTCCTAAAGTAGAATGGGAGGCAGCTATTTTAGTTATTACACTCCTCTTCTGTGGAACCAACAGTTTTAGTCCATGAGGCAGATGCCCTATCTACTTTTAAGGGCAGGGTTAAAACATTTTTTAACCCTTCCTTTTTAATAAAGCTTCCAGTTAGAGTAACTCAGGTTGTCCAGTGGTATCTCTAGAGATATGCTGCTATAGGCTTAGACTGCTGGAAGACATAGGGACCCCTTTTCATCATTCTGCTTCATTCTATCTTTATTCTCCCATTCTGCAGTATCTGTTAGTTCAAGCTATAACTTTATGCTCTCTCTGCTTTTACTTATTGTAGCTTCATCTGATCTGTTCCTTTTTGGCTGTGACACCATCAGCAGAAACATCAGCTGTGTTGCTGCCATCAACACCTTTGATTATAGATTTTGGAGCTTGGCCTGTTTTACAGTGTAATCCTGGTTCCCTCATTGTGACTAACTGTATGTGCTCTGTTCATCCGCTGACATGGGAGCTGGCTTGGAGTTTGTCTGTCAAGGTGTGTGTTTTCTGGACTGTGCCGCCCGTGGAGCTGGCTGGCAATTGGAGTTTTTCCTCTCCACTGTCACTACAAGCGTGCTTGGAGTGAGGGATATCGTTCGAGTCAATGAGTAGATGCAATCAGCTGGTTTTTCTTGGATAGAAAACTTTGAATCAATCTGTCTGTATAATCTGCATGGTTGAATTGTCTCTATAAAGTGCCTTGAGATGACATGTGTTGTCAATTGGCCTATATAAATAAGCGGAATTGAATTTAAACTGAATTAAATTAATCTCTTACATAATAACTCACATTTGGAGTTATGTTGCTGGACAAGTAAGCCCTTTATAGGGCAAGTTACCATTTTTGATACATCTTATTTTGGCATTTGACCAGTTAGATGAGCCCATGAATTATATATTACCTACTGTAAATTAAATAGAAAAAAATAAACAAGTCAAGAAAAAAAGGTAAAAACCTAATTTAAAGTCAAAAAGTTAATAAGCCTTGTAAACAATTATATTTAGGTTTATAAACTAAAAAATGTAAGTGCCAGATTCAGCATTAATGCCTCTTAGGTTATGTTGGACCAAAAAATGTGTTTCTTTTACTCTGTGTTTTTCATGAATTTCTTATAGAAGCACTTTTGTTATTTTCTTTTCCTTAAATTGATATACATTTTCCTTCAAAATATCCATATTTTTTAATGTTACAAATAAGTACTTGTTCTGGATTCCAATAACACTATTGGCTTGAAATTTTGATTTTTCAAAGTATTTCACTGAGTGCCCTATAAAGGATTAACAAAAAGCATTTTTCTCATATCTATTCTTCCCATTCTTTCTTTATCCACAAAACATTGGCATACCTAATATGATGAATCCTGAACAAAATCATTACTAGATGGACAGTTTTAAAATATGAATAAATTGCACTTTACCGAAGCATTTAATATGTCTACTTTCACTGATAAACACGAACTTATTGGAGGCTTTGAGGTGGTTTTTAAAAAGTTACACAGATTCGTGAGAAATAGAAGTGGTGTGTTATTGAATTTGGTGGTCTGATCTTAGATGCCAAGGCCAATTTTCCGTCCTTGTGTGCCCCTGGGTACGTATAAATTAAATAACTGTTTGGACTGGGAATGAACCTTGCAGTGAAAAGGTTTTGTTTTTCCCCTGAAAACACTAATGTTGTGGTCAGTTTTGTCTGAGATGTAAAAACCAGTTCTGGGATCTTACTGTATGTCTTTACTAAAGATGAGAAGAGCAGAGTACAAAATTAGTGTTCTCAATGAACCAAACAACAAAAGGTGGTAAAGGGTAGTAGCATCAGTGAGAGAGAGAGATGAGAATCATAAAAGGATGATAAAAAAGAAAAACTTCATGTAAATCACTTCTAGCATGAACACGAGTTCCTTCAAAGAACATATTCTACAATTGATTGACAAACTTAAATATGTATTTTCATAGCTAGTTATGGAGGTTTGGCTGAATTTATCATAGTGATTTGGTAATATAGATTTTCAGGTTTACTGAAAGAGTGTTTCTCTACTCAGTTTGAAGAGTTAAAAGTTACCCATGAAAAAACGGATTCAGTAACAGAGAAACTGTGAAGGAGGCAAGAACTCATGAATTGAGAAACCAGAAAGCAGAGATAATCACTTAATCTGTTCAGCTAGTTGCCTGAAATAATAGCTGTTGTGAGGTTTGTTTGTTGTTTAGATTATGTTTTTTTTTTTTTTTTTGGCTTTTCATCAGCTAAGGAAAAAAAGAAAGATTCATATTAAGTTTACAATAGGATGACTCCAGGTTCTTATCTAAAAATAGTCAATTTCTACAGGGTATCTGACATCAAAAACCCTTTTCACTTGTTAACTCAATATTTATAGCTTTGTTTCTAGGGCTAGGCTCTAACGTTTTTTAGGAAGTTGTGATTATTTACGTCTGTTTTTAGAATATTGGAGAAATTATAGAAGACGAGAGATAATAAAAAACATTAAGACTGATGAAGGAACTAAAAGAAATGTCGAAAAAGCAGAAAGAAACTAGGAAGATTGATATGGGTAAGGCAGACAGGTCCTCTATTAGTAATAGAGTACTATCACTATTTTTGAAAAGCTGTCAGAGTTTAGTAAAATTGCAAACTTGATATCGCCTTCCATCTAAACCAGTGATTGAAGGCCAGCTTCATTCATACTGGATTTCATGTCAGCTATATCATCACTATGGTGTACCGATGTACACTAGACAAGTTCTCCAGAGTCCTACTAATTATCTAATTATTCGATTCTAGTATATTCAAACAGACTCTAATCAAAAAGCTGTAGGACACCAGCCCTCAAGTGCTCAAGATTGACACCAGTGATCCAAACTAACCAGCTAAGCAAAGCAGTCCCTGGTTAAGAAGGGACAGAGAAGTTCACTGATCCAGTGGAAGAAATTAACCATCTAGAATGGAAGCCACCCCAGGCACAAAAACAAATTTCCATAGATTATTCAAAAAATTCATTCATAGAACCATCAAGATTGGTGATTCCCAATCCTGGTCCTCATTATTCATTTCCCTACATGTTTTAAGTGTTTCACTGTTGTCATACTCCTCCATTAAATGAGTGATCGATTAAAACAGTTCTGCAGCACTTAATGATGTCCTTGATAGCTAATGCATTGACCTGCATTCACCCATTTTCTGACACGCAAGGGGTGCTGGTGCCTATCTCCGACGAAAGGCAGGGTGCACACTGGACAGGTTTGCCAGCCTATTGAAGGGCAACACAGACAAAAAATAAACATTAACTCACACCTAAGGAGAATTTAGAGAATCCAATTAACTGAGGGAGGAAACCGGAGTACCTAGAGAGAACCCACACATGCACAGGGAGAACATGCACGCTCCATGCAGAAAGACCCCGAGCCGGGATTCAAACCCAGAAGCTTCTTGCTGCAAGGCAGCAGTGGTGCTACCCACTGCCCACTGTGCATCCCTGTTAATGCATTCATTTGACTTAAAATATTTTTTTACAGGTATTCTCTTTTCAATCTGACTAATCAGCAAATATCCACTGAAATGCCACTGATGCAGAATCAAGATGTCTAGACAAGGCTCTATTAGTTACAAAAATGATCATAGAAAGTATTTACTCAGGGGAGACTAGAGCAAAATGTTTGCCACACTTTTTAGAATTCAGTTTGTAAATTAAAACAACATTTTGATAATAATAATAATAATACATTTTATGTCTAATGTTCTTTATATTTAAGTAAATCTCAAAGTGCAACTTTTTAAAATAGGTAATAAATAAATTATTGTGCACCACCTGCTTCCACATCATAATGATTCGCTCCTTATGCCAATCTTTCACAAAACAATCCAAAAACAATACATTTGGAGTTGTAATGCGAAAAAAGGAAAAGTTTCAAAAGGTACAAAAATCTAGGCTATAAATTAACCAATAAGAGCCAGATCTTATAAATTATGTTGCACAGCATTTGGATAAGATTTAATTTGTTACTTTGTCTCTTGTAAGGCATAAATGACAGACTCATCATGTTTATGAAGATATCCATGATGAAACAGAGACAGAAATCATCACTGCTGATGGAACCCTAATTAAATTTACATACAGCCTCAAGGTCTCTTTCACTATGATTTCGGCGCTCTCATTCAAGCGTGTAAATAGCATTTTTTCTGAAATCATTACTTTGGCACACTAAACACTTTCCGCCTGGAGAACAGAGCGAGTTGGAAGAATGTGAATACATTAGCAACTGAAATGAGATCATAAGCTGTGTTCGCGAAGCGGCTGTGAAATCACAAAGCAAGGATGAAATATCTCAGCTTGTGGAGTGTTCAGCGCGGCAGTTAGCCGCTGTAAATGATTGTACTAATATTTGGAGTTATTAGTTCTGCTACATTTTCTATAAGAATGAGCAGAGTGGCAGGTCCAGGATGATGTAGTTTATGGTGATGCTGGGATCTCTCAAGCAGAGGGTGCTTCAAAATAAATTTGGAAGTCATGAAAAAATCCTCAGAACCACTCTAGTTTAGTGAAATAATTAATCTACACTTTAGACAAGATTCAGTGCAGTGAACACTCACTAGAAAAAATAAATATGCATGGGCTAGCTAAGGTTTACCCCAAAAAAGTGCCTTCCATTTAAAGTTTTTTTTTTTTTTTCTCTCTCACACAAACACAGACTGAAGCATAAAAGTGTTTGAATAAATCGAACATGCAACAGAGTGGTTCTTTTGCTGTGAGATCTGTTTTAAGAGTTCAAATACTGTTTTAGCCAAAGGCTCTTTCCTGACAGCATTTCAGATGAGAACAGTTCTACACAAACTTTATGGGCAGTTGTTCTGGATAATTTATAGAATTTTACTGTCAGCAGCTCCTCCTGGTGCAGGTCTGCTTCGTTATGCAGAATAAGCATAGATGCATTTTTTTCTGGGCTCTGATCAAAATGGCAAAGTGTTTCTTTACTGCATTGTTGTTTAATCACTATGGTACCAGAAATATTATAAATGCTTCATTCCACGAATCCAGTTTTTTGGGTCACAATCCAATCCCATTACCTGCATTTAAATATCTGCCAATGCTGATACTCTTTAATCCACTTGTTAAACAATTGTATGTATGGTGTATTTTTTCTAGTGCTGTAAAAGCTTATATAAATAAACAATACATGTGATTTCAGCTATGTTGCTTCCTTATATGCCCATTTTACCTGCTGCTTTTATTTTTATAATAATGTTTGTTATATTGTGCTGTCCAATTTTACCAGATTATTAAGCTATTAATAACTGAAATTAGAAATTATAGCTAATTAATATGTCATACAAATCTGGGCTTAAAACCAAGTAATGATCATTAGTTAAATTATTATAACTAACAATTTGCTCAGTTGCCAGGTGTTTCTCTAATGGCTTACCTTTGTGGCTGGATGTTTGGACAAACTGTTAAAAATCCAAGATGTCTTCACCATCAGTACATTTCAGTAACTTTGTTTATTATTCAAGCTGCTTAAATAATCATCAACTAAAAGGAAAATATTTGTCTCTCTCTATTGAAAGTTTAAACTCTAAGGCTGTTTGAGGCAATTTATCCCTGCTGTTTAAAATAACATTACTTATATTAAACCTAATTATCCCTATGACAGTATTATTATGGTGAATAAACTATACAAACAGCACAAGCTACTGGAATGAACATAAAATAAAGTAGCAGCCATTCAAAATGGCCCTTTCCAGTCAAAAGCCGAATAACAGCCTACTCCCTGGCAACTCCCAGCAAAATGCCTCTAACTTCCAGACACTGTCCTTCTCCTGGGCTGGCGTTTTTTTTTCACTCTGACTTCACCCTTTTACTGAATTACAGGGTGTGCCCAGGAGATAACGCTTCACTTTACATCTGAATTTCCACAATTCATGACAGAGAGAGTATTTTAGTGCAAAGATTCTTATTAAAAAGGAATGGTAGGGGACCAGCCAAGGACCAGCCCAGGACCAGCCAAGGACCAGCCAAGGACCCATCAAGGACAGTGGGGAAATATTCAATTGCTACTACTGTAAATGAAAAAATCAGTACTGTAATAAAAGATTAAATAAGTCCTTGAGGTAGAGTCATTGATCATACTCAGTTCATTAGTTCAGCTGTTGAGGTTCACTGAAGGAATCTTCATCAAATAGTTTTTTTTCTAGCTTCTAGATATATTCAACATCTTTAAAAGCCTAGGAAAATGTAAGGATCAAGAATTAAGCAATTATGTGCATCTTAGTTCCCCTTCCTATTATTTCTGTAGCTCCTTGTCACTCTTCTGTAGAGCTTCAGGTCTCCCCTTGATCACTATCACTTTAACAATCCAAATTGCTATGAGGTTTAGCCCTCAAAATGTTTTACGTGTTCATACAAAACACATAAACACCTCAGGATTGTATTTTCTTATTTTCAACAGTACATCACAGAAGAGGCTGAGTGCTCCCTTATCAGAGCCAAAACTGCCTGAGGCTCATGCTTTAGCCTATAACAGGCCTCAGGCTGATATTCAAACCAAGAGTGTCACCAGTTTCACATCCAACACTAACATAGGATCAGATCAGCCTGTTTGAAAAATACATAAATGGCAACCAAAAATGAAACATCCCACGGGAAATATTACATTAAGATTCATAAAATTGCTTGTAATTTTGGTTTATTGCACTAGCACATTACATTACATGCAAAATAAAAGTGTAAATTCAGCCACAACCTTTACTTCTAAATAGTAAAATTTCAATGTCCTAATTAACAGTCAATTCAATTCAGTTTATTTATATAGCGCCAAATTCACAACAGAAGTCATCTCACGGCACTTTACA